>NC_137039.1:21738772-21791272 GCF_032717465.1 Coenobita brevimanus | reverse complement strand
AATGTATGTATGTATGTATGTATTGTAGCGGCATGTTTGCATACGCCTGACACATTCCAGCCATGTTCTGCGGGTCGTTTAAGGCAAATGATCCGTAGACCCGCGGAACACCACTCAAGGAACACCAGCTTCTGTTACAAAGGAAGTGACCCGCGGAACACCACTCAAGGATCACCAGCTTCTGTTACACCGGGAAGTGGCCTGCGGAACTCCACTCAAGGAACACCAGCCTCTGTTACACCGGGAAGTGACCCGCGGAACAACACTCAAGGAACACCAGCTTCTGTTACACCGGGAAGTGGCCTGCGGAACACCACTCAAGGAACACCAGCCTCTGTTACACCGGGAAGTGACCCGCGGAACAACACTAACGGAACACCAGCTTCTGCTACACCGGGAAGTGACCCGCCCCTACCCATGCACTGGTCTGGACGTGAGGGTGTAGATGTGGGAGGCTGTGCGTGTCCAGAGAGAAAAATTTGTGCTGTTGTAATGATTGTCTTTCTCAGAGGGAAGAGGAGTCATTGGCGAGTAGGGACGGACACGCCTGGAGATGCGTTTATCAAGGCCACTCCTCACGGGATGCAGTGTCAGGCAGTAGATAGACACATAGACAAACAGATGGACAGATAGATAAAATGGATTTACCTTTATTTTGGCTCGTCAGTTCTCTTAGTGCTTGAAGAGTGTTAGGCAGTAATGTTAACCCCTTCACTACGAGCACGTCTTTTTTTATTCCTGCAATCTCCAGACGATTAAATTCAATTTGTGGGAGGTTTTTCAGCTGAAGGGTAAGATATAGACTACATTAGCCCTTCACCACTAGAGATCCTCCCTGAGCTGAGTGTAACTAACTAATGGTAGTCAGCCTGAAAAATGAATGATATTATCTGAGTTGTAGTAGTAGTAGTAGTAACAGTAATAGTAGTAGTATTGCAGTCCCAGGCTCATAGGAACGTGAATCCATTGGACTATGGACTGAAGTTGTCTGTCTCTTGTGGTCCACCATCCTCTCGTCGGTGGACAGGAAGGGGACTGAGGAACGTTCATATAACCGGGCAGCTCCGCCGCCCAGTCATATCAGTGCCATCACTCGGTGGCATCCCTCTCCAGCACATGTTGTCGGAGTGAAAGGGTTAATTAGTACCAATCATTCACGGGCATATTTCTCACCCATTCATGCCAGTTACCACGCACGTTTACATAACAGTGAGCATATCGGTACACAGGTGTCCACGAAAATGTCAAGTGGTCCAGTTGCACATGTCCTACCAGATGTGTCCAGAGATTCTTTGAAACTATACTCGATTTACTTTAACCAGGCGTAAAACTGTCATGTCTCCAACCTGATTGCTGAGATGTACCAAGAAATCAGCACTTGATTGTGGTGCTAGTCGTAAAAAAGTGCTGTGGAAAGTGGTAAAGGGCCATAGTGTGGTCTTATTCTACCACTGAGGTACGAGAAATAGGCTGCGAAAGGACGAGAATTTCCTCAATATTGGAGTGAATTAAATATAGTGAAAGTCAACCGAAGTCTTTTCAGTGATGTGTTTATCAGATTTTAGGAGTACTAGCAACATAAACCCGTCTCCAGCACAGAACTGGCGAAACTGCAGCAAAAACCACCTATAACACTACTGAGGCAAAGTGATAACAGTAAATTCGTTTACTCCTGGTGTATTGCATCGGGTTGTCCTGCAGAAGCGAGCCGACATGCACTAAGCTCGAAAACAAATGAGAGGCGCCGAAGCTTGTGACATCACTTCCATAAAACCAATGGGATCCACTAGTACCCGTGATGTCACATTCCTTAGTGTGTTTCACTCTATGACCTGGTAATGGGAAGCACCAAAACTCCGTATCCCTCAGCTCCATCCACTGTTTCCACACACAGATAGGCACATACCTACTTCTAGTTTTTTGCTTTTAGGGTTGCATTATTACCTCCGTCAACGTAGTTGAGGGAGATTATGTACTGACCCTTGCTTGTATATTTATTGTTTGTCCACAAGTTAACTAAAAAAGTTATTGATAGACTTCAATTAAATTTTGTTGATATGTGGGTCATGGGCCAAGGAAGAGTTGATTGAATTTTGGTGGTGATCTGAGTTCGAATCCCGGTTCAGAACTTTTTTGTTTGTCTGCAAGATATCTTGAAAGTTATTGATGGATTTCAATGAATTTTTCTGGATATGTGAGTCATGGACCAAGGAAGAATTTGTTGAATATTGGTGGTGACCTGAGTTGTCTGGGACAGGCGTTGGCTGAGGTATGCGGTCTCAGTGCGATAAATTTGTTAAGTTTGAGGTCGGGAAGGGAATGGTAAACCCTTAATTTTTTTTACATCAGTACTGCTTAGAGCGTAATGTGAAGGGCTGTGTAGTCTGCCCATTTTATATCCTTGCATTACTTTACAAGTTAACCATCGTGGATTGGGGTCTTGCTGAAATCTTTGCATACACTGTTTTACTACTACTACTACTACTATTATTATTACTACTGCTACTACTACTGCTACTACTACTACTACTACTAATACGTTTCTAGTGGTAGTTGCTGTAGCTACAGGATCACCTGAAATGTGAACCCAGTGGACTACAGGCATAAACTGCCCTTCTGCAGTCCACCATTCTCCTTGTAGTGAATAAGGAAGCAGTTGATGGACGTTTGTACAGCCAGGACGTTGAGCCACCTGATTATATTGGTGCCATCACATGAAGGCGTTCCTTTTTATGTTAATGCGTTACTATCATGATAAATACATACCGTACGAAATATGTTCAGAAAGTATCCGACCTTAGGCTCTAAAAAAAAAAAAAAAATAAGTAGCTAACCTGTTGAGCTAGGACACTAATCCCCCTCAAAGTAGGCCCCTTCTGACTCGACACACACACACAGCCCAGCATTCTTTCCACTGACCAAAACATTTTTCAAAGTCGGTTTTCAGTTTTTCCTGCTGGTGCTTCATCGCATTTGTCATGATCTCTTCTCTCGTCTCAAATAAGGAACCCTTCAGCGGAGTTTTGAGCTTGGGGAATAATCAAAAGTTGCATGAAGCCGTGTCTGGTGAGTTTGGAGCCTGCCAGACGCGGGATGTTGTGCTTAGCCAAAAATTCCTGAGTCAGTTGCGAAGAATGGACAAGGGATTTGTCATGGTGTAGCTTCCAACTTGCCGCTTTCCAAAGATGTAGTCTCTTATGCCGAACTGCATCATGAAGATGACGGATAACGTTGAGATAGTAGTTGGTTAACAGTTTGACCTTCTGGTGCGTATTCGAGATGCACAACACCACAGTAGTCAAAAAAAAAAAAAAAAATCATCATGCATTTCACCTTCCTGCGGACCTCTCGTGTTTTTCAGGCCGAAACGACCCTGCATGTTTCAGCCAGGCAGACTGTGCTTTGGCCTCTGGATCGTACCCGTACACCCTAGTCTCATCTGTAGTGATAACAATCTTCAGAAAGTCTGAATCGCGATTTGCACACTCCAATATATCTCGAGCAACGTTCACATGCAGAGCTTGTTCACGTGAAAGGAGCTTTGGAATGAACTTGACAGCAACCCTTCACATGCCCAAGTCATCCATTAAAATTTCGTGTGCTGATCCATAGCTGATTTTAAAATGCCCGCCGTGCCCGCTGCCGGACCTCCCACCTCACCACCCCCCACACCACCACCGGGCCGCCACCGCACCACCACCCCAGGAGGACACACCGGTGAGTTTAGTGACCTCAGTCAAGAGGGTCATCAGGACATTACGGACCTAGGTCCTTATTCCCCGCAATTGCCCCAACCCCAGGTGATCAGGGGAAGTAAACTACATTGCGGGCAGAGCAGTGATCGACAGAAGAGAGGTGGGACTGAACCAGACTCAGTCCCAGGTAGCACCGTATTGACGGCTTTGTTACACCCTCTAGGGCAGGAGGCCCAAGGGCAAGAGGCCCAAGGCAACGGCCTAATAAAGAGTGTGAAGGGGAAAGCAACCCCAGGCTCCAGCCTTAACACACCAGAAGAAGAGAGTTGCCCCAGCGCATTGCTCTCTTGCTGTTCTCCCCTTTGGGAGCTACATCCCGTCGCCGGCCCTAAGCCATGGCATGAGGGCGACCCCGTTCGTCCGGCAGATGTTCCTGCTAGGATAGATCAGCTACCGGCTATGGCCAGAGTACGGATCAGGGTAAAGAGCCCCTGCTACCGTACGTGTAGCACTTCTCTATTACGGAAGCAACACCTCGTCGTCGGCCCTAAGCCGCGGCGTGAGGGCGACCCCATTCGTCCGGCAGTTGTTCTCCGTACGGGTAGACACTCGGCTCCAACCGGGGCACGTACCAGGGTAGAGAAGCCCCTGAAGGTAGACTCAATCCGTATTGGAGAGAGTGTGGCCTCTGTGCCCCTCACTCCGGCTTGTCTCCTACTACGAGAACAACACCACGCCGGCAGCCCTCAGCCACGGCGAAAGGATGGCCCCGTCCGCCCGACAGGTGTCCCCCGTACGCTGGGCAAGTTCACGGCTACAGCCAGAGTGTGTGACAGGGGAAGGTGACCCCAGGCTCTGGCCTCCAGACGCACTCAAGAGGACACGGGCAACGTGAGTCCTCCTCCCGCCTCTTTCCCTTCGGGGAGCCCTTCGTCACCACCCGGGAATATAGCCCCGGAGGAGACGCTAGAGTGGTGGCAAGGCCCAATATTGGGCTTATCGCCAACACCCGGTAGTTCCTTGTTCCTGTCCGAGCCCCTTAGGAGATGCTGCCGCAGCCCAGTCCTGACGGCGCCTCTCCCCCTTGGTGCCCGCAGTCCCAGGATGCCCCGGCCAGACTCTCCAACTCCCGACGAAGGCGATTCGGGCTCCCTCACTCCCCGGAGTCGGAAAAGGCAGGCCCGACTACTCTGGCTGTTTGGCCCCAGTCCCGAGGGCCACCTATCAGGTCGAGGCCCCCAGACCAAAGGGCCTCCCTGCACCCCACCGGCGCGGCCCTAGTACGAGGGCCGCCTCCCAGGTCAAGGCCCCTAGACGGGAGAGCCTCCCTGCACCCCACCTACGAGTGAGACCTAGAGTGACTATTACCCAGGAAACAGGAAAACAGTGACAGTGACTCCGTGAGAAACAGTAGTCAATAGTGGCCTATCAGAACTCAGTGTTGACAGGGCAGAAAGTGAACTTTGTGAATTATCCTAGTCCCTCCCCACGTAAGAGAGTCAGAGAGTTTTCTGTGAACACCTGAGGTAAGGGCGCGTGGGCTAGTCGAAAGCTTAAGTGTACGTGTCTCCGTGACAAGGTGACAGAGTCAAGTGTCGCTATCCTCACCCTACTTCTTTTATAGTAATATTCCCCATCTAGACTCCCAACCTTGTTTATTCCTTATGTGAACAATTCTATTTATATCCTGCCTCCAAGTGACCTGTAAACCATATTGTAGATAATTCACGATCTCCCTGTATGAACATTGTAGTGTATATGACTCTGCTCTGTGGTGCCAAGTGTTAACTCTGTGTCTCTGTGTCCCTGTATGTTAAATATCACCCTACGTGTATTGTTACGATTAGAATTAAGGTAATAGATGTGTTAAGGTATACTGCCTGGTTTTTATGTCCTGTTCCTTTGTTGGTGCTTTACTTCCGGTCTAGAAAGAGGACCCCGCTTCAGTAGCTAGTGTTTTTATGACAAAAAGTCGCCTTAAAAACACAGCATAACTCTGGTGGCAAGCGGTGGTTCTGGATCCAAGTAAAAGCACGGAGGAACAATGAAAAGGAAATTTGCACAATGGCAGCCAAACCGCACATCCAATTACCGAGATTCAGCCCGGACCAATGCGACATAGAAGTGTATTTAGATATGGTCAAACCCCTCCTAGACATAGGGTTTGACTCAGACAGAGAAAAGATTGCAGTCACACTACCTAACCTGGGGAAAATAATCACTACTGTCGCACCAAAAATCGTTCCAGAACTGTCATGGGATCAATTCTCACAAATAGTGAGACAAGCTTTCACGCCATCAATAGGCAGAGTTATCGCCCTCTCTCAACTCGACACCCTCACCTACGACGGGAACCTGGACAATACATTCATCCAGGCTCGGCGCCTCGTCAGCGCTGCCTATCCCGAGGCACCTACAAATGCCCGAGATATACATACATTTAATGCCCTACTGAGGATCCTCCCTAGCACAGTCAGGGAGCACTTCTCAATCTACGATCCCTCAGGGGACATGGAAAACGACCTGCAACTTGTCAGACGTCTCCTCGCTGCCCGTCCCACACCACAGCCACTCCACGTGGTGACACGATTCCTGACAAAACAAAACCCTCCACCTAAACCTAAGCTGCCGCCTCACCAGCCAACTACCGAGCCATCTCCTACTGTGCCTAGGGCTTACCCGCAGAAAAAACGCCCCAACCCCAAGGAACAAGGAAATCTCATCACGATAAATCCCTGGGAGTTCACGGCTTGCAGTCGCGCTTGCCCCTTGCACGACATAAGAGAACAGCTAAAGGCTAGCAGGCGCAGAAACTTTCACCAAGGGCACAAGAAAGTCTCCTCCCTAGACGACGATGCCCCGGAAGACGACGCACTGCCAACACACTACTTGGGAACGGACGACGACGACCACGATGACCCCACTCCACAACAGATGGATTTTTAGGCCCGCCCCCGCACCTCCTCACGGTGGCGGGGGCCACCTCACATAACTACAGACCCCCAGTCTACAGCAAGATTTGGCTGAACGGGGTCAAGGCGCGATTACTGGTGGATACGGGAGCAGCCAGATCGTGCCTCTACTCCCACTTCTACTCCCGCTACACCTCTGCATTCGGCCCCCTTCTCCCCACTTCAGCCAACCTCGTCGACGCAGGGGATGGCCCCCTGCCTATCCGTGGGGAAACACGGGCCCTTCAAACCCAAACCCACCAACAAATATCCACTAACCACCCATTCATCATATTTGACTCGACATGAGATCAATATGATGGATATCTTGGGCTGGACCTGCTCCAAAAACTCCACGCCACCATTGACTGCCATCAGCGCCGCCTCCACTTCAGTCCAGCCCATCCCAACCAAGCATCAATCAACAAGAAAGAAAGAAAAAAAAAACATCAAAGAAAAATCAGGAACACCACCCCTCCCTCACCACGCAAACACACACAACCCTCAAACACTCACCTGTCCCAACCCACTCGTACACATGATCCCTACCCGACCTCTCACACTGCCTCACTCCATCCCCCTCCATCACCACCCCCCACCACACATCATCTGAACCCCTCCCCATCTTTTCCTGCCACTATCGCCTCCTCAATCACCATTCCACCCCACCATGAAGCTTGGGTAAAACTGAACAAACCTTCATGTACCTCCGTCCTCTTCTCACCATCCATCCCCACCGGACCACTCTCCTCCTGTTTAGTAAGCCCCACCTTCCTTCCCCCACATGCCCACGAAATCCGTATCGCCAACCTCGCCACAACCCCACTAACCCTACCAGGAGGACTCATCATCGGCGACACAGAAGAAGCCGAACCATGCCAAGCACCACCCCCCAACCATCCCACTCTCCCCGACCTACCATCACACCTATCCCTTGCCCAAACCAACAGCCTCTGACAACTCCTTCTGGACTTTCAGGACCTATTCTCCTCCGGCCCAACCGACCTCAGCCATACTACCTATCTCAGCCATGAGATACACACGACCGGACCTCCAATTCGCCAACCATCACGACGAAAAAATCCAAAACAACGGGCAGAAGAAGACCGGCAGGTCCAGGAAATGCTCGATGCCGGCATTATCTCCAACTCCACTAGCTCGTGGTCCTCACCAGTTTTACTCGTACGAAAAAAAGATGGGACAATGCGCTTTTGCGTAGACTACCGCCGAGTCAACGACATCACGATCAAAGATGCTACGCCCCTACCCCGAATTGACGACTCACTGGACTCCTTACATGGCTCGACATGGTTCTCCACCCTAGACCTGCAATCGGGTTATTGGGAAGTCCCTGTACACCCTGACGACAAACACAAAACCGCCTTCTCAACATCAAACGGGAAGCATTATGAATTCAATGTTCTTCCTTTCGGACTCTGCAACGCCCCTGCCACATTCTCCTGCCTGATGGAGTCAGTTCTCAGTGGACTAACCTGGGAGACGTGTTTGGCGTATCTCGACGACGTCATCGTCTTCAGTTGTACATGGGCCGACCACCTCCACCGCCTCAAACAAGTGTTCCACCATATACGCCAAGCAGGGCTAAAACTAAAACCAACAAAGTGCGTCTTGGCCGAGAGATCTGTTTCTTTCCTTGGACACCTAATTAACGCTGAAGGCATCTCACCAGACCCAGATAAACTACGTGCCATCGCCGACATTCCCCTACCTTGTGACGTACACGAAACTAGAGCCTTCCTAGGCTTAACATCATACTACAGGCGGTTCGTCAAAGGATTTGCTGATATCGCCAAACCCCTACACGACCTAACAAAAAAGGGCGAGCTGTTCGTACAGACCGAACCAAGGAAAACTGCATTTACCACCCTCAAGTCCAAGTTAACCTCTGCTCCAGTAGTCGCTTTCCCAGATTACAACCTCCCATTCCGCCTGTATACTGACGTATCACTCATCGCCATAGGGGCTGTCCTTGCACAAGTACAAGATGGGCGGGAGCATATCATCACTTGTGCCAGCCGCACCCTGAATCCTGCAGAACGGAACTAGGCGGCCACCAAACGCGAGTGCCTAGGGATCATCTGGTCCCTAGAATACTTCCATTCCTACATCTCAGGCACCCATGTGATAGTCATTACAGACCACCAGTCCCTCCAATGCCTACAGCAATCAAACACCACCAACGCACAACTGATACGCTGGCGAGAGACACTCGAGGAGTATGATTTCAAAATCTCATACAGACCAGGCAAACTCCACACAAACGCTGACGCCCTGTCCCGTCTTCCAATCAATGCAATCTCGACAGAGCCAAACCTGGTCCAAATGTGGCACAACAAACAACGCCCTACCTGGATCCCACCGAACACATTCGCTAAACTCCACCCACACGGCGAACACCTGTTCAACTCAAACGGACACATCGTCCTAAGCCCCACCACTGCCCACGACACCATGCTCCACCTCCATGCCCATAACGGCATCCACCTGGGAACAAAGAAACTCCTACAAGTCTTTACCGACATGTACTGGACCCCTAATCCATCCACCATCGCCAAGAACATTATACAGTCATGTCGAGCCTGTGCTTTAGGAAAGGACATCACCCGGACACCAGGGCCTGCAGGAAAATTAACAGCACAAAAACTGTGGCAACTACTTTCCTTAGACGTCATCGGCCCCCTCACACCCAAAGCAGGGTACAAATACATAATCACCTTCGTGGATGTATATTCAAAGTTTATCATCGCATGCCCCGCCAAAGATCACAGTGCAGTATCAGTTGCCGATGCCCTCACCCGACATGTCTTCCCTTATTTTGGTATTCCCCAAGCACTGCACTCAGATAATGCCCCAGAATTTACAGGAAAAGTCTGGGAAGAACTGGCAAACATATTCGGATACCACATCTCCCACTCATCCCCCTACTGGCCCCAGGGTAACAGCATCTGCGAGAGAAGCCATCGCTTCCTTATGAACCAGGTCCGCACACGCATTATGCAAACAGGAAACGAAGACTGGCCTGCCCACGTCAAGATCATCCAATGGGGTTTAAATACATGCTCACGAGAAGACGGAATAACTCCACATGAAAGAGTTTTCGGGGAATTGCCACTACTCCTACCATTCCGCCACCACCCACAGCCACCCACCCCACCCTCCACTACTGACCCTCTCCACCACCTCAAACGCCGCCTCCACCATCTACATTCACAACAAGACCTAGCACCCAACATGACCCACTCCAACCCATACAAACCTGGTCAATCCGTAGTCATCGCAAACCTGCCTACCCCATCCAAAACCTCCCCCCGATTCAATGGACCCTTCAAAATTGTTCGAGTACCAACCCATACCAAGTCATTATAGAACAACAGGGACAGCACTGCACATACAGAAATCGCCATGTGCGGCCCTTCCACCCACCCGACACTGACCACCCCCGCGCTAGGCCTATCTGCACCCTTGCCCGCACACCTGTCCATCCCGACCTTTCTCAGAATTACCCCCCAAACTCCTACTCCTACTCCTTCTCACCCCCTCCCTCAAACTCACCAACAACCAGCCCACCCCCCGACACCCCACCACCACAGGCCGAAACCACCACCCCTTCACAACTTACAACTCACCTACCTAACACCTGTCCACCCACCACCTCCCAACCCACTCCACCCATGCTGCCCACACCACCACCACCGCCAAAACCACCATCCCCGAAAACCTCACCACTCACCACCCCACCACCTCCACACCCACCCCCCCTCCCCCATGACCACTCTCATTATACGCGCCACACCGCGCCCCCAGCCATCGCCCCCCCTAACCTCCGCACACCCTCACCACCACCACGTGCACAACCACCATCGTCACCCACACCCACCATCACTACTACCACCACCAGGTCAGGACGCCTCTCACGCCCACCCTTGAGGTACACCCCAACACCTCTGCCCATCGCACACCCATCTCAACACCCACCCCCTCCACATACCCCCCCAAACACCTCCCCCATAACCCTCCCCCTCCACCAAGCATAATGGAATTTTCCCAAATCCCAATTCCCCAAAGGACAACGCTCCTCCCACCGAATCAGTCCTCATAAAACCACCAACCTCCCATCACTCTCCAGCATTCAAATTTCATCTCTCCACCAGGCACCATTCTCCGAGATGAAGGTGACGAGAGTGCATTGGAAACCCTACAACCGCCCACAGACCAGAATCCGGGGCACCCACCACCTGCTCCAGCTCCTACGCCGGACCAACCATCCGTCCTCCCTCCACCTCACGCTCAACCCCCATCAGGAGCCCAACACCTTCACCACCCACTGGGCCAGCCTCACCCAACACCTTACCCCGACCCACCAGACATCCACCTCCACCTCCACCACCTACCACCTCCAGTCACGGGGTCATGACTTCAACAACGTCGAGGGTGGTAAAATGCCTGCCGTGCCCGCCGCCGGACCTCCCACCTCACCACCCCCCACACCACCACCGGGCCGCCACCGCACCACCACCCCAGAAGGACGCACCGGTGAGTTTAGTGACCTCAGTCAAGAGGGTCATCAGGACATTACAGTCCTAGGTCCTTATTCCCCGCAATTGCCCCAACCCCAGGTGATCAGGGGAAGTAAACTACATTGCGGGCAGAGCAGTGATCGACAGAAGAGGGGTGGGACTGAACCAGACTCAGTCCCAGGTAGCACCGTATTGACGGCTTTGTTACACCCTCTAGAGCAGGAGGCCCAAGGGCAAGAGGCCCAAGGCTACGGCCTAATAAAGAGTGTGAAGGGGAAAGCGACCCCAGGGTCTGGCCTTAACACACCAGAAGGAGAGAGTTGCTCCAGTGCATCACTCTCTTGCTGTTCTCCCCTTCAGGAGCAACATCCCGTCGCCGGCCCTAAGCCGTGGCGTGAGGGCGACCCCGTTCGTCCGGCAGATGTTCCTGCTAGGATAAATCAGCTACCGGCTACGACCAGAGTACGGATCAAGGTAAAGAGCCCCTGCTACCGTACGTGTAGCACTTCCCTATTACGGAAGCAACACCTCGTCATCGGCCCTAAGCCGCGGTGTGAGGGCGACCCCGTTCGTCCGGCAGTTGTCCTCCGTACGGGTAGACACTCGGCTCCGGCCGGGGCACGTACCAGGGTAGAGATGCCTCTTAAGGTAGACTCAATCCGTATTGGAGAGAGTGTGGCCTCTGTGCCCCTCACTCCAGCTTGTCTCCTACTACGGGAACAACACCATGCCGGCGGCCCTCAGCCGCAGCGAAAGGACGGCCCCGTCCACCCGACAGGTGTCCCCCGTACGCCGGGCAAGTTCACGGCTACAGCCAGAGTGTGTGACAGGGGAAGGCGACCCCAGGCTCCGGCCTCCAGACGCACTCGAGAGGACACGGGCAACGTGAGTCCTCCTCCTGCCTCTTTCCCTTCGGGGAGCCCTTCGTCACCACCCGGGAATATAGCCCCGGAGGAGACGCTAGAGTGGTGGCAAGGCCTGATATCGGGCTTACCGCTTACACCCGGGAGTTCCTTGTTCCTGTCCGAGCCCCGTAGGAGACGCTGCCGCAGCCCAGTCCTGACGGTGCCTCTCCCCCTTGGTGCCTGCAGTCCCAGGACGTCCCGGCCAGACTCTCCAACTCCCGATGAAGGCGATTCGGGCTCCCTCACTCCCCAGAGTCGGAAAAGGCAGGCCGTACTACTCCGGCTGTTTGGCCCCAGTCCCGAGGGCCACCTATCAGGTTGAGGCCCCCAGACCAAAGGGCCTCCCTGCACCCCACCGGCACACCCCTAGTACGAGGGCCGCCTCCCAGGTCGAGGCCCTCAGACGGGAGAGCCTCCCTGCACCCCACCTACGAGTGAGGCCTAGAGTGACTATTACCCAGGAAACAGGAAAACAGTGACAGTGACTCCGTAAAAAACAGTAGTCAATAGTGGCCTATCAGAACTCAGTGCTGACAGGGCAGAAAGTGAACTTTGTGAATTATCCTAGTCCCTCCCCATGTAAGAGAGTCAGAGAGTTTTCTGTGAACACCTGAAGTATGGGCGCGTGTGCTAGTCGAAAGCTTAAGTGTACGTGTCTCCGTGACAAGGTGACAGAGTCGAGTGTCGCTATCTGCACCTTACTTCTTTTATAGTAATATTCCCCATCTAGACTCCCAACCTTGTTTATTCCTTATGTGAACAATTCTATTTATATCCTGCCTCCAAGTGACCTGTAAACCATATTGTAGATAATTCACGATCTCCCTGTATGAACATTGTAGTGTATATGACTCTGCTCTGTGGTGCCAAGTGTTAACTCTGTGTCTTTGTGTCCCTGTATCTTAAATATCACTCTACGTGTATTGTTACGATTAGAATTAAGGTAATAGATGTGTTAAGGTATACTGCCTGGTTTTTATGTCCTGTTCCTTTGTTGGTGCTTTACTTCCGGTCAAGAAAGAGGACCCCGCTTCAGTAGCTAGTGTTTTTACGATGAGAAGTCGCCTTAAAGACACAGCATAACAGATTTCAGTTTCATTAACAATTTCTCTGCAGTCAACTAACGGTTTCCCATGACCAAATCGCAGACTTTTTTCACATTTTTGCACTCCTGCTTGTTGATGGCCTCCGAGGACGTGGATCTCTTTCATCTGACATTAGGTAATTTATGAAGTGATCGTACTACTCCTTTATTTGCGTTATTCTTATGGCTTCATTCCTAAAAACTTGCTGGATCTTCCTGATAGTTTGAACTTGGGTATTACCAAGTCTTTGGCAAAGTTTGATGCAGTAACTTTTTTTGACTATTTTGATCACCATGACAAGCACTGGGACGCGACAAGCGTAAGGTGCATGACATGGACAAAGGCCGACTAACAGCCACTGAGTCACTCGCGGCGGCTGGCATTAATCAGGCATACGCACGAAGGTCCTGCACTGCACTACACAAAAACTCGCCCCTGTCCTCCAAGTGGTTGGTTAGAAAAAAATATATATATATATATATATATATATATATATATATATATATATATATATATAAATATATATATATATATATATATATATATATATATATGCCGGATGCTTTCTGAACAGACCAGGTGTGTGTGTGTGTGTGTGTGTGTGTGTGTGTGTGTGTTCTTACCTAATTGTTCTTACCTAATTGTATCTTTACAGGAATGAGTCAAGCTCGTACTGTCCCGTGTCTTAAACCATATTTATCGTACATATCCTTAAATTTGTGAATTGTTTTGGCACACACTATTTCATTCGGTAGTGCATTCCATTGATCAATTGCTCTGTTTGGGAAACTGAATTTCCTTACGTCTTTACCACCTCTCTTCTTATGCAGTTTTTTGCAGTGTCCTCTTGCTGATGCTTCTCCATGTGTTAAGTAATCATTTATGTCTATTTTCTCCTTCCCTGATATGCACTTATATAGCATTATCATGTCACCTCTTTTCCTTCGCTCCTGTAGTGTTGGTAGATTCAGTTTATTTAGTCTTTCTTCGTAGCTTAGGTCCCTTAAGCTTGGTATCCATCTTGTAGCGGCCCTTTGAACTTTTTCAATCTTGTCTATGTGCTTTTTGAGATGAGGACTCCAGACTATTGATGCATATTCCAGGGTTGGTCTAATGAATGATGTTATTATCCTTCTTAGCATGTCTTCATTTATGTATATATGTGAATGCTATTCTCATATTTGCAAGCAGTGTATACATGTTCCGTACCTTCTCGCTGATGTGGTCAGCCGGAGATAATCTGTTATTGATGATCACACCTAGGTCTTTCTCTCTTTCTGATGTGTATAGGGTTTTATTTCCTAACTTATAATCCCAATCCGGTCTTTTTCCACTTTTACCAAACTTGATTACATGACACTTGTCCACATTGAATTCCATTTGCCATGTACTACTCCATTCATGAAGTTTATGTAATTCTTCTTGTAGCTCTTTACAAGAGTCTGTGTTAGTAATTCTCCTTTGTATTTTTGCATCATCTGCAAACATATTCAGATAGCTCTCATTTCCAGTGTTACTGTTTATATCATTTATATACACTAAAAACATGATTGGTGCCAGCACTGAACCCTGTGGTACTCCACTAGTCACTTCTTTCCATGATGAGTAGTTTCCTCTTAGTACTGTTCTCATTTCTCTTTTTATGAGAAAGTCTTGCATCCAACAAAACAGCTTGTCTCGAATTCCTCCTTGATGGTACAGTTTCCATAAAAGTCTTTGGTGTGGTACTGTGTCAAAAGCTTTCTTGAAATCTAAATAGATACTGTCCACCCATCATTCCCTTTCCTGTATTGTGTTTGTTACTCTCTCATAGTAGCTCAGCAGATTAGTAACACATGATTTTCCTTTTCTGAAACCAAACTGTCTTTCTGTTATCATACTGTGTTCTTCTAGTTGGTTTACCCAAGCTTTTCTTATAAGCTTTACTAATACCTTGCTTACAACACTGGTCAGTGATACTGGTCGGTAGTTGAGAGGATTTTGTCTCTTTCCTTTCTTGAATAAGGGGACAATATTTGCTTTTTTTCCCAAATATCAGGTAGTTTACCTTGACTCAAGGATATCTTGAAAATTAAAAATAATGGTTTACTTAACTCCTTTGCACATTCTCGTAGTACCCAACTTGAAATTTCATCAGGACCACTTGCTTTTCCTCTGTCTAATCTACTTAACTCCTCCTGTATTACTTTTTCTGCTATTTGTATATCTGGTAGTATGTGTGGACATGCATGTTCCACATAGTCCCTCTCAAAATTTTTTTCTTCTGTAAAAACTAATTGGAAATTCTTATTTAGTGCTTCACAAATAGCTTTCTCTTGTATATAAGTGATTCCCTCGTCCGTAATGGATTGTATTATATCTTTTACTTTGGTTTTGCTTCAGATATAGCTATAAAACAGCTTTGGTTGATCACTACTTTTATTTATTATATCCTCCTCAAAGTGTTTTTGGGCTTCCCTCCTTATTCTTGTATAATCGTTTCTTGCCTGTTTGTAATTATTATACGCTCTTTCACTATTATGTCTTCTGTATCTATTCCACAACAAATCTCTTCTTTCTTTTGAATTTTTACGTTCTGTATTGAACCATTTCTGTATTTTCTTATCTGCTTTTTTGTGCTGTGGGATGTACTTCTGGACTCCTATTTCATAAAATTCACAGAATTTTTTATATACAGCATTTAAATCTTGTCCTCTAAGCTCATTTTCCCAATCAGTTTCTAAAAAATACTTCTTTAGGTCTTGATAATTTCCCTTTTTATAGTTTAGGCTCTTTTTGTAACTGTCATTGCTGTTTACTATGTCATATGCTATCCTGAAGTTATAATTTAGTACTGGATGATCGCTTTTGCCGAGTGGAGGGTGATACATTAAACTGTCAATATCATTTCTTGCCTTGTGTGTGTGTGTGTGTGTGTGTGTGTGTGTGTGTGTGTGTGTGTGTGTGTTCTTACCTAATTGTTCTTACCTAATTGTATCTTTACACGAATGAGTCAAGCTCGTACTGTCCCGTGTCTTAAACCATATTTATATACATATCCTTAAATTTGTGAATTGTTTTGGCACACACTATTTCATTCGGCAGTGCATTCCATTGATCAATTGCTCTGTTTGGGAAACTGAATTTCCTTACGTCTTTATCACCTCTCTTCTTATGCAGTTTTTTGCAGTGTCCTCTTGCTGATGCTTCTCCATATGTTAAGTAATCATTTATGTCTATTTTCTCCTTTCCTGATATGCACTTATATAGCATTATCATGTCACCTCTTTTCCTTCTCTCCTGTAGTGTTGGTAGATTCAGTTTATTTAGTCTTTCTTCGTAGCTTAGGTCCCTTAAGCCTGGTATCCATCTTGTAGCGGCCCTTTGAACTTTTTCAATCTTGTCTCTATGCTTTTTGAGATGAGGACTCCAGACTACTGATGCATATTCCAGGGTTGGTCTAATGAATGGTGTTATTATCCTTCTTAGCATGTCTTCATTTATGTATGTGAATGCTATTCTCATATTTGCCAGCAGTGTATACATGTTCCGTACCTTCTCGCTGATGTGGTCAGCCGGAGATAGTCTGTTATTGATAATCACACCTAGGTCTTTCTATCTTTCTGATGTGTATAGGGTTTTATTTCCTAACTTATAATCCCAATCAGGTCTTTTTCCACTTTTACCAAACTTGATTACATGACACTTGTCCACATTGAATTCCATTTGCCATGTACTACTCCATTCATGAAGTTTATTTAATTCTTCTTGTAGCTCTCTACAAGAGTCTGTGCTAGTAATTCTCCTTTGTATTTTTGCATCATCTGCAAACATATTCAGATAGCTCTCATTTCCAGTGTTACTGTTTATATCATTTATGTACACTAAAAACATGATTGGTGCCAGCACCGAACCCTGTGGTACTCCACTAGTCACTTCTTTCCATGATGAGTAGTTTCCTCTCAGTACTGTCCTCATTTCTCTTTTTATGAGAAAGTCTTGCATCCAACAAAACAGTTTCCCTCGAATTCCTCCTTGATGGTACAGTTTCCATAAAAGTCTTTGGTGTGGTACTGTGTCAAAAGCTTTCTTGAAATCTAAATATATACTGTCCACCCATCCTTCCCTTTCCTGTACTGTGTTTGTTACTCTGTCATAGTAGCTCAACAGATTAGTAACACATGATTTTCCTTTTCTGAAACCAAACTGTCTTTCTGTTATCATACTGTGTTCTTCTAGATGATTTACCCAAGCTTTTCTTATAAGTTTTTCTAATACCTTGCTTACAACACTGGTCAGTGATACTGGTCGGTAGTTGAGAGGATTTTGTCTATTTCCTTTCTTGAATAATGGGACTATATTTGCTTTTTTCCAAATATCAGGTAGTTTCCCTTGACTCAAGGATTTCTTGAAAATTAAAAATAATGGTTTACTTAACTCCTTTGCACATTCTCGTAATACCCAACATGAAATTTCATCAGGACCACTTGCTTTTCCTCTGTCTAATCTACTTAACTCCTCCTGTATTACTTTTTCTGCTATTTGTATATCTGGTAGTATGTGTGGACATGCGTGTTCCACATAGTTCCTCTCAAAATATTTTTCTTCTGTAAAAACTAATTGGAAATTCTTATTTAGTGCTTCACAAATATCCTTCTCTTGTGTATAAGTGATTCCCTCGTCCGTAATGGATTGTATTATATCTTTTACTCTGGTTTTGCTTCTGATATAGCTGTAAAACAGCTTTGGTTGATCACTACTTTTAATTATTATATCCTCCTCAAACTGTTTTTGGGCTTCCCTCCTTATTCTTGTATAGTCGTTTCTTGCCTGTTTGTAATTATTATACGCCCTTTCACTACTGTGTCTTCTGTATCTATTCCACAACAAATCTCTTCTTTCTTTTGATTTTTTACATTCTGTATTGAACCATTTCTGTATTTTCTTATCTGCTTCTTTGTGCTGTGGGATGTACTTCTGGACTCCTATTTCATAAAATTCACAAAATTTTTTATATACATCATTTAAGTCTTGTCCTCTAAGCTCATTTTCCCAATCAACTTCTAAGAAATACTTCTTTAGGTCTTGATAATTTCCCTTTTTATAGTTTAGGCTCTTTTTGTAACTGTCATTGCTGTTTACTATGTCATATGCTATCCTGAAGGTATAATTTAGTACCGCATGATCACTTTTGCCGAGTGGAGGGTGATATATTAAACTGTCAATGTCATTTTCTTGCCTAGTAAATATTAGATCTAGCACTGACGGTACATCAAGTCCTCTTTTTCTGGTGGTTTCCCTCACATGTTGCCTTAAGAAAAACTCTTGTACGAGATCCAGGAGCTTTTGGTCCCAACAGCTTTCTTGGCTATTTATATCTATAGTATTCCAATTTATATTTGTATTGAAGTCCCCAGTTAGTATAATTCTTTCCGATTTCTCTTCCATTTTATGTAGTAATGATCTTATACTCTGAATTGTTGTGTGTGTGTTGTTATGGGGGTGTATATTACGGTGCACTCTTAACCCTTAATTAAGCACCAAAAGGGATAAGATAATGTTTGCAAGAAAACTAACGTTACTGTACATTATAACTTACACAACCAAAGAAGAAACCAGGATTCATTTTACGAAAGGGAGGATTCATATAGGCCTCAGGATACAAATATAAAACAAGTTATTTCTTACCCAACCAGAATACACTCAGTGGAAGCTAAGTACTCACAAAGCTCGAGGAAACGTGGAGACTTCGAAGGTTAAATCCAGATATAAATCACACACTAGTGGAAATGGAGGAGTGAACCAAAAATGGGAAATGGTACACAAACAGTGTATTTTGTAATTAAAGTCACGTATTGAGTAGTGTTGGGGAAAAGTGCAAAACAATGTGACAAAAGTGTAACATGACAGTAAATGGGACAAAATTTGTACAAATGAAAAAAGGTGTACAGGGATGTGTGTACAAAAAGAGACAAAATGTGTCTCTTCACATTTTCCTGGAACTTATAAAGGAGACTTACTCCGCCTTTCTCAGCTAATTAACCACTAGGCTGTCTTAAAAATCTCTGTCCATACAGAAACAATAGAGGCACCTGCTACCAATGAGGGCCTCATACACTCCACATAGAACCAATTGCATGCCATCAAGAACGTGACGAAAGCGCCATTTAGACTTCTAAATGGCAAACATCCCTACTTTGCTCCTCCCACATTATGACACCCACAGTTCAAGGACAAGAGGAACTTTCTGCGTAATTTGTGAGAAAAACATCTGGTGTGTTATCAGTTGAGAAGGCAAAAATTGACCGCTGGGTAAACACAGCTGGGGACTAGGGTTACCCTTACAGCCCGCAAAACTGATGAGAAAAAAGATTTATGTTCTTAACGGCTCGCTTCTTTCTCCTTTCATTATCATCTTATCTTCTATTGCACCCATTCACTACTGGGGTAACTACACCAGTGACAGTGTATATATATATATATATATATATATATATATATATATATATATATATATATATATATATATATATTCTCAGATCGATTACTG
This sequence comes from Coenobita brevimanus, assembly GCF_032717465.1. NCBI lineage: Eukaryota > Metazoa > Arthropoda > Malacostraca > Decapoda > Coenobitidae > Coenobita > Coenobita brevimanus. Next base: position 21,771,569 of record NC_137039.1, on the reverse strand, counting down.
TTCACCACTGTGGAGTGGATGTGGAACGGTTGCATTGAGGCAGTTGGACAAAATTCAAAATAAAGCCATTAGATTAATCAATAATCCTGCCATCACGCAAGACCTTCCTCCATTATCAGTACGTAGAGATGTTGCTTCTTTAGCATTATATTATAAATATTTTTACCGTACGTTTTTTGACGAACTGGCTTCAATTGTTCCTCCCCTTCACATTTTCTCCACAAATACTCAGGCAGCTGGGAGCGCCCATGAATTCACACTCTCCTACGCAATGCAGAACCTCTGCTTATCAAAATTGATTTATCGCTAGAACTACTATTCTCTGGAATTTGCTTCCTGGGAGTTGCTTCCCACAAATATTTGATCCACTTCAATTCAAGTCCAGTTGTTATGGGTATTTGATGAATGGAGGATGCCTTTAGGCACATGGACTTATTTTTTTTCCCTTTATTTTTCCTTCCTCCATTCATTATGTATTATATATATATATATATATATATATATATATATATATATATATATATATATATATATATATATATATATATATATATACATACTGTATATATGATTTATTCTCCTAACCTTCAGACGATTTTATTAATCTCAAGGGGTCAGACGTACCTTTCATTAACTCCTTCAGTCACGAGACTTTTCCTAAAATGAATGAAATCGTCTGGAGGCAGCAAGACTAAGCTAAGAAAGATATTACCATACCGAGGGAGTTAATATGTTGTGATGTGTTGTTGATGCCACTTCCACACTCCGTCTATAATGAGATGGGATACTGACAGACAAAATAATAAGGATCAAAATGCTAAATCAGTTGCTACAGTAGTGGTGCTACAATGACTACGGTGCCAACAAGAATGTGACATAAATAAATAAATAAACAAATCATAATTATTATCATAGTTTTCATCCAGACTTCCTTTCTCACCCTGTGATGGGGAAAGTAGGGTCAAGATAGCCAAAATGAACCTGAATGAATGAGACACTAACCAAAATTTGCCCGGTTGAATTGCTATTCGCTCACCATTCAAGTGCCCGGAATCTTGGCGTCACCTGATATTAAAAAAAGAAAAGAAAAAAGAAAAAAGAAAAAAAGTAGCTCTCACCTTTGCCACAACGCACACCATGAGTTTGTATTGCTTGTTGTAATACAGATGTTTTAAGAGGGTTTGTTTGACAGAGTAGGACAAGTCATGGCCATATTTACGACAGCCGGCCTTCAGTGTGGCCAGCCTTTCTGCAAACCTGCGTCTCATCTTTTCGTACCAAGTAGTGTTGTCTCTTGGTTGAGTGTTGACGGCTGTGGCTCTTGGTTGAGTGTTGACGGCTGTGTCTCTTGGTTGAGTGTTGACGGCTGTGTCTCTTGGTTGAGTGTTGACGGCTGTGTCTCTTGGTTGAGTGTTGACGGCTGTGTCTCTTGGTTGAGTGCTGACGGCTGTGTCTCTTGGTTGAGTGCTGACGGCTGTGTCTCTTGGTTGAGTGTTGACGGCTGTGTCTCTTGGTTGAGTGTTGACGGCTGTGTCTCTTGGCTGAGTGTTGACGGCTGTGTCTCTTGGCTGAGTGTTGACGGCTGTGTCTCTTGGTTGAGTGTTGACGGCTGTGTCTCTTGGTTGAGTGTTGACGGCTGTGTCTCTTGGTTGAGTGTTGACGGCTGTGTCTCTAGGTTGGGTGTTGACGGCTGTGGCTCTTGGTTGTGTGTTGACGGCTGTGTCTCTTGGTTGAGTGTTGACGGCTGTGTCTCTTGGTTGGGTGTTGACGGCTGTGGCTCTTGGTTGAGTGTTGACGGCTGTGTCTCTTGGTTGAGTGTTGACGGCTGTGTCTCTTGGTTGAGTGTTGACGGCTGTGTCTCTTGGTTGAGTGTTGACGGCTGTGTCTCTTGGTTGAGTGTTGACGGCTGTGTCTCTTGGTTGAGTGTTGACGGCTGTGTCTCTTGGTTGAGTGTTGACGGCTGTGTCTCTTGGTTGAGTGTTGACGGCTGTGTCTCTTGGTTGAGTGTTGACGGCTGTGTCTCTTGGTTGAGTGTTGACGGCTGTGTCTCTTGGTTGAGTGTTGACGGCTGTGTCTCTTGTTTGAGTGTTGACGGCTGTGTCTCTTGGTTGAGTGTTGACGGCTGTGTCTCTTGGCTTAGAATCGCTGGAGGAACTGTTTTCTTCTGGATCGTCCTCATAGTCTCGTAGTATCTCCTTGAGGGTGAGGCTAGTTTGATTGTAGTATTCCAAATCCTCGTGTTTATCATGGCCGTCGTTGTCTTTCACAAGGCCGGGACTGTTAGTGTGGTTGTAATCATCAAATCCTTTGCGATTCCACGGTAACAAGTCGAAATATGTGTAGTTCCTTCCGGTTATTACGTCCCTCAGTCTGACCACGGATACTGCTGGGTTGTTGAGCACTGAGCTGACGATGCTGGGGCGTGAGGGAGGACTGAGCACTAGGAGTGACAGCAAGGTGAGGGCCAGTGCAAGGCTCACTACCACCCTGCCACGTACCATGTTGCACTGGCTACCACACTCAGACTCACTGGCTGACTGACTGATAAATGCGAGTGTCTTAATGTATAGATGAACCGCACAGGTGGCCACTTGCCATATTTACAAACTTTCCTAAACTTAACCCTTCCAATACACACACACACACACACACACACACACACACACACACACACACACACACACACACACACACACAAACATTTAATTTAGGAAATGTCACTCATATTGAAGGAATTAATGATGACTTTATCAAATCCTTTCTTTTCAAGAGGCTTCCAAAACTTAATAGAACGGTTCACAGGAGTAACACGACAAACTGTGTGTGTGTGTGTGTGTGTGTGTGTGTGTGTGTGTGTAATTTTGTAAGTCATCCATTGATGGCGATCTAAGCTTGGTGGCCGTGTGGGTTGGTCGGCTGGTGGGTGTGTTGGGTGGAGTGGATGGGTGGGGTGGGTGAGGTGTTTAGGGTTGAAAAGTAGGATGAGTGGATGGACAAACAAGATGAGTGTGGTGGATGGCCTGGATGAAGTGGATGGGGTGAGTGGGTGTGGTGGATAGAGTGGATGGTGGGGTGTGTCAGGTGGATGGGGTGGGTGGTGGGGTGTGTCAGGTGGATGGTGGGGTGTGTCAGGTGGATGGTGGGGTGTGTCAGGTGGATGGTGGGGTGTGTCAGGTGGATGGTGGGGTGTGTCAGGTGGATGGGATGGATGGCGGGGTGTGTCAGGTGGATGGTGGGGTGTGTCAGGTGGATGGGGTGGATGGTGGGGTGTGTCAGGTGGATGGGGTGGATGGTGGGGTGTGTCAGGTGGATGGTGGGGTGTGTCAGGTGGATGGGGTGGATGGTGGGGTGTGTCAGGGGGATGGTGGGGTGTGTCAGGTGGATGGGATGGATGGTGGGGTGTGTCAGGTGGATGGTGGGGTGTGTCAGGTGGATGGGGTGGATGGTGGGGTGTGTCAGGTGGATGGGGTGGATGGTGGGGTGTGTCAGGTGGATGGTGGGGTGTGTCAGGTGGATGGTGGGGTGTGTCAGGTGGATGGTGGGGTGTGTCAGGTGGATGGTGGGGTGTGTCAGGTGGATGGGATGGATGGCGGGGTGTGTCAGGTGGATGGTGGGGTGTGTCAGGTGGATGGGGTGGATGGTGGGGTGTGTCAGGTGGATGGGGTGGATGGTGGGGTGTGTCAGGTGGATGGTGGGGTGTGTCAGGTGGATGGGGTGGATGGTGGGGTGTGTCAGGGGGATGGTGGGGTGTGTCAGGTGGATGGGATGGATGGTGGGGTGTGTCAGGTGGATGGTGGGGTGTGTCAGGTGGATGGGGTGGATGGTGGGGTGTGTCAGGTGGATGGGATGGATGGTGGGGTGTGTCAGGTGGATGGTGGGGTGTGTCAGGTGGATGGGGTGGATGGTGGGATGTGTCAGGTGGATGGGGTGGATGGTGGGGTGGATGGCGGGGTGTGTCAGGTGGATGGGGTGGATGGTGGGGTGTGTCAGGTGGATGAGGTGGATGGTGGTGTTTGTAAGGTGGGTGGGGTGGATGGTGGGGTGTGTCAGGTGGATGGGGTGGATGGTGGCGTGTGTCTGGTGGATAGTGGGGTGTGTCAGGTGGATGAGGTGGATGGTGAGGTGTGTCAGGTGGATGGGGTGGATGGTGGGGTGTGTCAGGTGGATGGTGGGGTGTGTCAGGTGGATGGGGTGGATGGTGGGGTGTGTCAGGTGGATGGTGGGGTGTGTCAGGTGGATGGGGTGGATGGTGGGGTGTGTCAGGTGGATGGGGTGGATGGCGGGGTGTGTCAGGTGGATGGGGTGGATGGTGGGGTGTGTCAGGTGGATGGTGGGGTGTGTCAGGTGGATGGTGGGGTGTGTCAGGTGGATGGTGGGGTGTGTCAGGTGGATGGGGTGGATGGTGGAGTGTGTCAGGTGGATGGGATGGATGGTGGGGTGTCAGGTGGATGGTGGGGTGTGTCAGGTGGATGGGGTGGATGGTGGGGTGTGTCAGGTGGATGGGGTGGATGTTGGGGTGTGTCAGGTGGATGGGGTGGACGGTGGGGGGTGTCAGGTGGATGGTGGGGTGTGTCAAGTGGATGGTGGGGTGTGTCAGGTGGGCGGGGTGGATGGTGGGGTGTGTCAGGTGGATGGGATGGATGGCGGGGTGTGTCAGGTGGATGGTGGGGTGTGTCAGGTGGATGGGGTGGGTGGTGGGGTGTGTCAGGTGGATGGTGGGGTGTGTCAGGTGGATGGTGGGGTGTGTCAGGTGGGTGGGGTGGATGGTGGGGTGTGTCAGGTGGATGGGATGGATGGCGGGGTGTGTCAGGTGGATGGGGTGGACGGTAGGGTGTGTCAGGTGGATGGGGTGGATGGTGGGGTGTGTCAGGTGGATGGGGTGGATGGTGTGGTGTGTCAGGTGGATGGGGTGGATGGTGGAGTGTGTCAGGTGGATGGGGTGGATGGTGGGGTGTGGCAGGTGGATGGGGTGGATGGTGGGGTGTGGCAGGTGGATGGGGTGGATGGTGGGGTGTGTCAGGTGGATGGGGTTGATGGTGGGGTGTGTCAGGTGGATGGGGTGGACGGTGGGGTGTGTCAGGTGGATGGTGGGGTGTGGCAAGTGGGTGGGGTGGATGGTGGGGTGTGTCAGGTGGATGGGGTGGATGGTGGGGTGTGTCAGGTGGATGGGGTGGATGGTGGGGTGTGTCAGGTGGATGGGGTGGATGGTGGGGTGTGTCGGGTGGATGGGATGGATGGTGGGGTGTCAGGTGGATGGTGGGGTGTGTCAGGTGGATGGGGTGGATGGTGGGGTGTGTCAGGTGGATGGGGTGGATGGTGGGGTGTGTCAGGTGGATGGGGTGGACGGTGGGGGGTGTCAGGTGGATGGTGGGGTGTGTCAGGTGGATGGCGGGGTGTGTCAGGTGGATGGTGGGATGTGTCAGGTGGATGGGGTGGATGGTGGGGTGTGTCAGGTGGATGGGGTGGATGGTGGGGTGTGTCAGGTGGATGGTGGGGTGTGTCAGGTAGATGGTGGGGTGTGTCAGGTGGATGGTGGGGTGTGTCAGGTGGGTGGGGTGGATGGTGGGGTGTGTCAGGTGGATGGGATGGATGGCGGGGTGTGTCAGGTGGATGGGGTGGACGGTAGGATGTGTCAGGTGGATGGGGTGGATGGTGGGGTGTGTCAGGTGGATGGGGTGGATGGTGTGGTGTGTCAGGTGGATGGGGTGGATGGTGGGGTGTGTCAGGTGGATGGGGTGGATGGTGGGGTGTATCAGGTGGATGGGGTGGATGGTGGGGTGTGTCAGGTGGATGGGGTGGATGGTGGGGTGTGTCAGGTGGATGGGGTTGATGGTGGGGTGTGTCAGATGGATGGGGTGAACGGTGGGGTGTGTCAGGTGGATGGTGGGGTGTGTCAGGTGGATGGTGGGGTGTGGCAAGTGGGTGGGGTGGATGGTGGGGTGTGTCAGGTGGGTGGGGTGGATGGCGGGGTGTGTCAAGTGGATGGTGGGGTGTGTCAGGTGGGTGGGGTGGATGGCGGGTTGTGTCAAGTGGATGGTGGGGTGTCTGGTGGATGGTGAGGTGTGTCAGGTGGATGGTGCGTTGTATCATGTGGATGATGTGGGTGGTGGGGTGGGTCAGGTGGATGATGTGCGTGGTGTGTTGTGTCAGGTGGATGGTGGGTTGTGTCAGGTGGATGATGTGGGTGGTGGGTTGTGTCAGGTGGATGGGGTGGATGGTGGGGTGTGTCAGGTGGATAGGGTGGATGGTGGGGTGTGTCAGGTGGGTGGGGTGAATGGTGGGGTGTGTCAGGTGGGTGGGGTGGATGGTGGGGTGTGTTAGGTGGGTGGGGTGGATGGTGGGGTGTGTCAGGCGGATGGGGTGGGTGGTGGGGTGTCAGGTGGATGGGGTGGATGGTGGGGTATGTCAGGTGGATGGGGTGGATGGTGGGGTGTGGGTAGTGGGTGGGGTGGGTGGGCTTTGTGGGTGGATGTGTGGTATTTTACAAAACTAGGCAGCAGACAAGCTTACATACTGGGTGAGTGGATAGGTATATGGGTTGGTGGATGAGTGGGTGGGCAGATGGAGGAAAGCAGGTCCATTGGGTAGACAGGTCCATTGTTGGAATAGGTCCATGTAGGAAATTAAGTCTGTGGGAGGATATTAATTTTCTTTAGGTCCAATGAGCAAGAAGGGTTCATTGAGGAAACAGGTCCATGGGTGAAAATAGATTCAAGGTGTAAAGGAAAGGGTGCATGAGAGAAATAGGGTGATAGGAGGGACGGGGGAAATAGGTCCATGGAGAGAATAGATCCAAGGAACAAAATGATCGATGAGCAAGTACAGCAGGTCAAAGCGGAATACAGATCCATGAGGCAAACGTGGCAACGAGGGAAAAATAGGTTCATGCAGGAATATGGGTTAATGGGGTGAAACTATGTTCATGGGAAAAAAAATGGGTGGGTGGGAAGGTGACCGTTGGGGTATACTCGGAGACGGGTGTATGTCGTAGTTCATCCCTGAATATGATTTAAAATAAATTCTAAACACTTTCTGAAGTTGTTAATCCTTTCTGACGTGTGGAGGAAATGAGGTGTACACGCTATTCAACTCCCTCCCCCCCTCACACCCACACCCACACCCACCCACACACACACACACACACACACACACACACACACACACACACACACACACACACACACACACACACACACACGCTTACAGGCAAAATGGTAACGCTTTCGCTTACAATCTGCTAAGACGGTGTTTTGCGCCTTGCTCGGGATGCGAAAAGTTTCACTGGAGAAGCGGGTGGTCACTGTCCTCCTTGGCCAAGAGGATTTGTGTAGGCTACGTGTGTGTGAAGGTCAAGGCTTTTGTCCTTAGATCGGACTATATGAGCTCTCAGCTGTCTTCCGGGAGGGTAAAATGCTGATGATCACAACCATCACGGGATCCTGACCAACTGGTGAATTACACACACACACACACACACACACACACACACATTCGCGTCACTATACACCGCTTGACATTGATCTAGCACATTTCTTTCCACTCACGCTACGTCATTTATGTACGACGCTGTTATTTTTGAACCAGGTAGACGGAGTCGATGGTTATTATTTTTGTACGAAATGTATCTGTGTGTCTGTCTGTGTCGAAAACTCAAATCTCAGAAAATACTGATTGTAGAAGGAAAAATTATTAATAAAACTACTCTTCTAAACTGATATCCCTTATTTGCGAGAATTAAATGAATATTTCGATCTCGGGCTGAAGAGATTGACGCAATGGGCTAAACAACTCGCAAAGGATATGGCGTTAAGGAGCCTCACAAGTCCACGAGAATAGGATCCAATCACTCTCAGGCCAATCCACATCTACCCCATTAACGTAGTTCCCCTCACTATCTTTTCACCTCCATCCCGGTCTTCCTCTCCTCCTGTTGCAGCAAACTGCACTTGAATCCATGTCTTTTATTCAAGAGTAGCGGAAAGGTTGAAACTTATGTGCCCGAAAAAAAAAAAATAATAATAAATAAACGCACCAGTAAAAACCAGTGCTGACGTAAGACAGTTATTACACACACACACACACACACACACACAAGACATCAACAACAATTTGTATCAACCGATATGAGGTTCCCTGCATGGCTGGAACTTCTCTTCGGTGAAAGTGATAGCCAGAGTAATTCCTACCGCGTGCTGGCGAAGTGTGTGATTTGGATGCGTTGTAATAACTGTGTGTATTGTGTATATGCCATCGATAGAACCAACAGGGTGCACATAAACTAGCATACTATTTACTCCCACTAAAATGTCCACAACACCATTCACTCAAACGCTACACAAAAGGCACACACAATGCAGAAAAGCTACCCATAGAAACAGTTTACCAATATGAAAAATTTAAGAGCCTGATACGAAGACTGACCGTGCATTCCGACAAACAAGACGACTGGTGCCCTGACAACAGAACCACAGCAGCATGCGAAAAGCTAAGAACAGTGAATTCAGCCACAGAGGACAAGACTAACAAAAACAAGCAAGAATTCAACCACGGAGGAGAAGACTAACAAAAGCAAGCAAGCAAGAACAACAACTACTATTAATATTAATATACATTAAATCTGGCTTTATTAAAAATAGCCTTGGTTTGATGATTATGGGCGAAGACAGAGGAAAACATTAAGCCGGAGCTCTATGGAAATCTCTCATCTGATCTTAATATTCATGGAGATGCTGTACCTACAGTTATGAAAGCTTTGAAGATTACAGTTTATGATACGAACAGAAGATAAATAGACAGGTAGATAGACAGCTAGTTGACTGAGTACCAGCGTAGTGCCAACATAACCTTCAGTCTTCAAATCGGTCAACGTACACAACCGTCAACTGGCATGACTCTCAGAAACAGTTAACCTTTAGTTTTCAAATGGCCATATCAAGTTATTTCACTCAGGCTGCCACTTGACCGTTTTACTCAGCTGAGAGAACTTCTATGAGTCAAAGGGTAAAAAACAGTATTGCATCTTTCAGAGCTTATACAATGAAAAAAATAACCAAATTTCCCCACCTGAACACAATGGTTTTCATAACATCACCAAGTGTGTCCATGGCAGCGAGAATGAACCCTTTCAATCCCATAACGAATACTTTAGATAATTTTGGCTTCATCTTGATGCTTATGTTCAAGGTCGTCTTGATTTAAAAGGCCCAGGTCTCCCTCCAATATCTGACCGTGACGTCACAATCGGTGGCCTTTGTATTATTCCGCCAGCTCGCCCGCCACGTTATAAAAAGTGAGGTACGCCTACAATTCACCCACTTATTTCAAATTTTTTCTCTCTCCCATCTGGATTTCGTTCACGGTAAGCCATACACGTATTAATAAATATGTAAAGCCATACTAGAATGCATTAAAAGCATCATTACTATTGCTGAAAGCATTTTAAATGAGAAATTAGAGGTATCAGACTGTCAACAGTGGATATCTTCTATACCTCATACCAATTAATCTGGCCAGCATGTATGGCAACAGTGTTCCTGCCGAGATTCTGATTGGCTGAAGAGGGTTGTTCGATTTCGTTGTTGCTTAAAGCAGTACTCTCTTTATTATCGGATGTGATACTGAATTTGTCGACAGTGCAGTCGTCAAAAGCAATAAGATATCCGTTATATACTTAACAACAATGAAATTTTCGTAGGAAGGTAAAGATATGAGTCAACAAAGTATTATAAGTCCAAGTCAAGGTCAACATTCGAACAGTTCCTTTAAATCTCCGACACTTCTTAATATAACAGAAAATTAAGGAAACCTGCTAAATCTAAGCATTGGTATAATACACATTTAAATTATAAGATCAGTCCTCACCTTTAAAACGTACCAAAACTCTGAATAATTAAAAATTCCAATGAAAAGACAAGTTCTCCGGGGAGGGAGGTTTGAAACAATCGTGAAATTCAAAGTTGGCTAAAGGAAAACTGTTTCATTGTATCTCCTCTATTATCACAGTAAGGACTGATCTCAAATTTTAAATGTGTTATACCAACGCCTAGATTTAGCAGGTTTCCTTAATTTTCTGTTATATTAAAGAGTGTCGGAGATTTAAAGGAATTGTTCGAATGTTGACCTTGACTTGGACTGTTATAATACTTTGTTGACTCATATCTCTACCTTTCTACGAAAATTTCAATGTTGCTAAGTATATAACGGATATCTTATTCCTTTTGACGACTGAACTTTCAACAAATTCAGTATCACATCTGATAATAGAGAGAGTACCGGTTTATGCAACAACGAAATCGAACAACCACCTCCAGCCAATCAGAATCTCGGCGGGAACACTGTTGCCATACATGCCTGGCCAGATTAATTGGTATGAGGTATAGGTTACAGTAAAGTAGTTTTCGTAAATACGTTTGGCAACGAAATTACAACATGGCCTAAGTTTCTCAGTGTTCTTTATTAACTGTGCATAATATATATTGGTGGATCACAGTCGTATTGAGTTGTTATTTTGGTTACTGATGCCCTACTTCATTCCATGCAAAATAACCTAGGCTACTCAATGGTAGCTAGATTTATTCTCTTAATTCTCTGTATTCATTGAAATATCTAGGTAACAAGGATATCAGCCGACAAGTATAGACCTAGCATGGGATAAGAAGAAACCTTTATAAGCCCAGCTCAGGCCAAGCAAAAACATTTATAGGCCATGTCTAGACAAGAAGAAACGTATAGGCCTAGCCCATGCCAAGAAAAATGTGCATAGGCCAAGCCCAGGCCAGGAAAAATGTTCATAGGCCTAGCCTAGGCCAAGAAGAAATGTGTATGGGTCTGCCCAAAGCCAAATGTAATGCCTTTGCCTAAATCTTATGCCTAAATGATGACAGGAACTGTTAACTAAATATGAATTTTAGCCAGGCCGGGATCTGTTTTATTGATACTCATGTTTCCTACAGGTTGAAGAGAGGGACTTAAAAAGAGAGTTGCGCTGGTTAGAGCATAAATAGAAATGAAAATATGATACAAGAAACGTATTATTTAAATTACAAATATCAGTTCGGTAAAATTGCTGTTGGTCAAGTCTCCAAACTAATACCCATTATTTTGTATAAAACTAATTTAGTCCCCATTACAGTTAGGTAAAGTTGTTGCACTGTTTTATGGTAGAAGCTATTGGATGGATAATAAACTAATCTGACCTTACCTCACAAGGAGATGAGGAAAAATACATTACCGGTGATTGCAATATAGTTATATAGCAATATGCTTATATGATTATATAGCAATAATCACCTATACTTAGTCTACTTAGTCTAAGAAAAAAGGGCACATTATATTATGCGATGCAGTGCAGTGGTAGTCAGAAGCATACCCTATGCAACATTGATTGATTGTGTATAGACATGTAGTGTCTATATTTTCTTCTTCCTTTGGTGTACTGTTTCTGCATTCTTCATCAGTTCAGTTACCTGTGTGTAGGTTATTTATACCTTATTTTTCAAATTCCCCGGGAATTAATGCAGATTTTATGTTAACATGCATTAAAAACAGTAAAGTGGACATAATATTGGGTTTATTCAAGTGGGTTTTATTCAAAATCCAGGTGGACAATAGGTGGGCCACCGACGTTGGTGTCAACCCGCATTTGTGTGTATTATTTTACCGTGCAAGTAAAACAGTTATTTTCAGTTTGTACAATGATAAATAATCTTTACACAGACAGGTATCCTAATATCTTATAAAATTTGCATCTGAACACATCTATTCATTACAATATTTTAGGCCTTAAATTCGGGAACAGTGTAATTTTTAATGTTTATCATAATAATAATAAATAATAATAACAAATATTAGTATTAACACTAATAATCATCAATAAATAATAATGGCCATACATAAGTAAGCAAATATTAAATGTGTACACAGGAGAGGCAAAGGCTGAGGGAATTTGTGGCCACCGCCTGTGACGTCATGAGTCTCTCCTCCAGGCCTGTATATCAAGACGGCCTTGTTCAACTTCGGGGCAAAATTTTGATACTGACGTGGGTTAACAAAAGCTACACCTATTAGCAAACCCATACAATTTGAATAGTTTCCCAGAAGCTGAATATAATCGTCTATTGATAACAGGATTTTTCCTTTTTTTATGCAAGCGAACTGAAGGGGATAAAATGAAAAATTATTTTCCAGAGTAATTTATTTATCCTTCAGTCCGATGACGTATTTGGTGTTATTCTTGGTGTCACTGGATGATCTTATTCAGCCAAGAGGTATGTTGCAGCCTTTGTTTACTTTTTCACGATTACGGATCCTTCTTAGTGCGCGTCCACACGTGTACGCGAACATATGTTGGCAACACAGCTGGCAACATGTTCGGGAACATGTTTGCAGCAGTATTTGGACAGATGTATGCAACCATGTTTCAGTGCAGCTTCGAACACTGGCAGCAGAGGTGAAGGGATGACTGTGTCCATACGAGGCAGTTGAGACTTCATCATGATGTTGCTAACATGATCTGGACGCTGCTGTTCCCAAAACATGATCTGGACGCTGCTGTTCCCAACATGTTTGCAGCGTGCTCGTTACTGTGTTGCTTACATGTTGCCAACGCTTGTTTGAGCACACGTATGGACGCGCCTAAGTTGTCATGTGAAGGTCATTGGGAGTTGCGATGGTTTATATCCTTTTTTTTTTCTTTTTTTTTTTCCAAGAAGAAGAACAACAGGAGCAAGAAAGTAAGTACAGGTCGGTTTCATACTTTTGGCGTCTCACAGTGATAAAAAAATAAATAAATAAATAAATAAATAAAAACTTAAAATGTTATAAAACCCTTAGGAGGAAGTCAGGAATCTGGTAGCCAAACATCTCAAAGTCAATCTTGTAGTAGCGGTAAACATCTCTGAGTAAGGCGGGGCTCACGTCACTGAAGTAATGTAGGTAGAAGGCAGAGGTGTTGGTGGCCTGGAGAGGAAGTATTCATAATCCATCTTAGTATTCTGGATACAGTGACGTCCTGTGGATACTATTCATGCTATTTCTACTCGATGTTATTCGGTCTGAGGTAGATATATTGAAATGGAAGCGTTAGATATACTAGTCAATTAACCCTTCACTCCTTCAGATCCTTCCTTAAATGAACAAAGTCATCTGCAGTCAGGAGAAATGTAGTGCAAAAGCATGTCATCGGAGTGAATCTCTCTCTCTCTCTCTCTCTCTCTCTCTCATCTTAAACTCCTTCAATTTCTTGACGTTTTATTTGTCGGATCATAAAGCTATTGTCTTTAATTTTTTGACTATTGACATAATATTCTTGCTACCCCTGGACGATTAGATTACACCAACGATAACGGGGCAGGTGGCAATGCAGGTGTGTGTGTGTGTGTGTGTGTGTGTGTGTGTGTGTGTGTGTGTGTGTGTGTGTGTGTGTGTGTGTGTGTGTGTGTGTGTGTGTGTGTGTGTGTGTGTGTGTGTGTGTGTGTGTGTGTAAACAAAATCATCCAAACAGTATTGATCCGATATTAACTAAACTTAGTGGAACGACTGAACGTCAGACAAAGAGCTGATTCTTTGTTTTTTATTTGAATGCAGTAAGTCATGGGTCAAGGTCACATGACAAGGTCAGCTGGTGCAGTTTTTATCTGATTTAAACCAAAAAGGTTCACGGTCAGGCAATGATGAATAGTTTCAGTTTTGAGAACAATCAGTTAAGGGTAAGAGCCAGAGGGGAAAGACAGAAGTTTACGTCACATGGAAAGGTCAACTTAATTTATTAAAAAAAATCCGAATTACATCTAACCTGGTGGAAGGGTCGAGGGTAAGGCATGAACAAAAGAATTTGATTTTAAGAAAAATCAGTCTGTGATGATGGTCACAGGATAAAGTCAAACTTTGGCCTGCGTGTGTCTGTATGGGTTAGATGTATTCTTATTATCTTTTAGACTTAAGCCTACAGTATGTCCCACTGTTAGGAAGTTTCCTATGACACGCCACGATTTTCATGTCTACATCCAGACGGTTTTATTAAGCTTTAGAGAGACTTTTCAAACTAGAGGAGTCTGGCGCAGTTTTCATTAAACCAATCACTGCTGGAAGGACTCTCAAAAAAAAAAAAAAAAAAAAAAAAAAAAAAAAATTCAATGGGTAACAACCAGAATAAACCAAGAAAAAAAAGTCACGGTACCGAAGAAGTTAACCCATTTTCAAAACACCGTAATTAAGTTTACACTAAGGGAATCGTTATCAAAAATCATTTTGAAATGATATGTTTATAATTTTGGCCCTTTCGGTTAAAAGTTGTCTATTATATACCTGGTGTCTGGATTTATTATTATCATTATTATTACCGGTATTATTATTTATTTATTTATTTTTAACTCTAAGGGAAGCGTCTGCAACTGAAACGTCTCACTCTAATAATAATAATAATAATAATAATAATACCACGTAGAAAGTAAAAACGACGTCACATTGATGAGGCTGTCCCCGTCACTACGATGCTGATAACTTTTTTTTTTTTTTTCATCTAAACTGTTTCATTCAAGTTCAGAATGACTCCTCGTAGCGAAGATGTTAATGTAGCATTTGTCCAACCCCTCCAGCTAGAAAACTCCATCCTAAGAAGAGTAAAATCGTCAGGTGATAGCAAGAAAGAACTGTAAGAATGTCACTGGATCTGAAGGGGGTCAGTAATCATTCTAGTTTGGTCTTGAAGCATTTGGCTGTCGTAGGAATGAATATATATAATTGCACGCCGACACTAACACTTCTTTTACACACCTGAGACTCAGTGAAACTTATGTATATGGCTGTGAGGGATTTGGCAAGTGAATATGTGAAAATATACGTATACAGAAGCACTCCTATTCACAACTAGGACACAGGAAAGCTTTGGTACAGGTTGGTCTTCATTTCTACTCCGCCGGGCAATTTCAGCATCTACCCTACATCATTTATTCATTTCCTACTCACACTACCAAAAACGTCAGAGTTATCAGTATCTATCCTGCATCATTTATCCAATTCCTACTCCCACCGCCACTAACACGCCCACACTACCCGTCTAGGTCGCTCCCGCAACACATGATACTGCCAAATGAGTTTCTGGTGAAGCCTTGTTTACCGGCCACCCTGTACCCTTTAGCAACTGAAGGAGTGAATATCTACGTGTAAACAATTAACTCATACACAATTAGAACTCAATAAAGCATTGGTATGTGGCCGTGAAGCGTTTGGCAGGTGTATGAGTGAAGATATAACCAGCCTTATTCAACACTATAGTTCAGCTGCGTGTATACGGTACCTGGTGTGGTCTTGGGGACTTGTTGTTCCGCCTTTGTTCCACATTCACCTAAGGGGGAGATAAAGGGTTGATGAGTGGAAGGTAGTCTCTCTCTCTCTCTCTCTCTCTCTCTCTCTCTCTCTCTCTCTCTCTAACGCTAAACGCCTAAGCCCCGTAAGGAGGGGGAGGGGTACAAACGAATCGCATCCATGTTACCCTATCCTCCGCCAACAAGTCGCCCTCTCTCCAACGCACACTCCTCTCTCACATCTCATCCTCGGTCTCCCCCTCGCCCTCCCCCTTCCACCTCACTGACATACACACTCCTAGTCAGTTTCTCATTCTCCATCCTCTCCACAGGGTAATAATCCTCCCTTTAGATACTGGTACCTAGCCATACTCTTTTTCACTCTAACTTCGCCTAAAAGTACAGTTTCTTTAAGCCGAATACAACAGACTAGAAAATGATGATAATCACGAGGAAGTGCTATGGAAAGGATGCAGAGATGTAGTGGTGTATTTTTCTGCCCCTGTGCTACGTGAAAATCAATAAGCTGTATAAAAGGACGAAAATCTGAGCCAAGATGAGGTGAAAGTACTATAGCAACGACGGTCTTGAAATACGTGCAGTACAACAGATGATCGTAAGAAGGTGACTGTGTTGTGTGGATGGTGGGCTATGGATGAAATGGCAACTTAAGATGAAGGTGATGGCAACACAAGATGGATACACTGACAACACAAGATGGATATAATGACAACACAAGATGGATATAATGACAACACAAGATGGATATAATGACAACACAAGCAAGCTAAAAGGACAAGACAAAACTGACTCCTACCCTTCAACCCAGCACCTGTACACACCTTCCCAGTGGCGTTAATCTTGGCAATGACGTACAGGAGGTCTTCGGAAAATGTCTCAGTCTTCATAATATAGTCGTAGGGGAAGTAGCAGGGGCAGCAGGTGCGGTAGTAGTTCCTCCAGTGGTTGTTGGACAGACCCGTGTTCTCATTTTCCTTCTGAGAGATAGTTTAGATTAATGAGTATCGACCACACGAGAGTCATTTAGGTAGTCAGTAAGAGTCATTAAGGCAGTCAGTAAGAGTCATTAAGGCAGTCAGTAAGAGTCATTAAGGCAGCCAGTAAGAGTCATTAAGGCAGTCAGTGAGAGTCATTAAGGCAGTCAGTAAGAGTCATTAAGGCAGTCAGTAAGAGTCATTAGGGCAGTCAGTAAGTCATTAGGGCAGTCAGTAAGAGTCATTAAGGCAGTCAGTAAGAGTCATTAAGGCAGTCAGTAAGAGTCATTAAGGCAGTAAGTCATTAGGGCAGTCAGTGAGAGTCATTAAGGCAGTCAGTAAGAGTCATTAAGGCAGTCAGTAAGAGTCATTAGGGCAGTCAGTGAGAGTCATTAAGGCAGTCAGTAAATCATTAGGGCAGTCAGTAAGTCATTAGGGCAGTCAGTAAGTCATTAGGGCAGTCAGTAAGTCATTAGGGCAGTCAGTAAGACATTAGGGTAGTCAGTAAGAGTCCTTAAGGCAGTAAGAGTCATTTGGGCAATCAGTAAGAGTCATTAAGGTGGTCAGTAAGAGTCATTAAGTCAGTCATTTGGGCAGTCGGTAAGAGTCATTAAGGCAGTCAGTAAGAGTCATTAAGTCAGTCAGTATGAGTCATTAGGGCAGTCAGTAAGTCATTAGGGCAGTCAGTAAGAGTCGTTAAGTGGGCGGTAAGTTATGACAGGTGCGGTAATAGTTCCTACAGTGGTTATTTAGTAGAACCTTCTGTCGTCACCTGGAAGAAGAAGAAGGCTTAGGGCTCTATTGTATGAGGCAGACGGATTTCCTCACACCTCTTCCTGAGCGATTTAATTTGCATATTACACCTTAACATTCTCTTGTTTTTTCTTTCATATATCTTATCGTTAATATAATTTGCATGGACAGCATACTAGAAAATAATGAGATGTAACCGTATCGTATCGTTTATAAAGGATCCAACATGCTTGTATGCGTCGGCCTTGGTCACCTACAATAATGGCGGTTCGATCTCGGGCAGCCTCCCTATTTAAGTCCCTTATCCCTGAGGTCTGTCTCTTTTTAGGAACTGAAAAACAGAGGAGGGGGTCCCTAGTCCCCTCACCCGGCCCCTTTTAGTCGCCTTTTACGACACGCAGGGAATACGGTGGCAGTATTCTTCCTAACACAACCTGGCCGCAGAGTAGTAGTACCACCTCATAGTGCGGCCAGATTGTGTCCCCCCCGCCACAGGGGTCTATCTATAGATAGACCCCTGAGGTCACACTCTATGACCTCGTCACATATCTTTTTTGGTGTGCCTCTCGCATACCTATCCCCGACGTTCACACTTCTCACCCTCCGCACCCAGCTGTCATACTCCATCCTCTCAACATGCCCAAACCATCTCAATTTACCCCTCCTCACAACAACAACAATTAATATATTCACGTCTCATCCTTCTTATCAACTCTTCAGTTGCAGTCCTAGTTCCCCAAGCTTCGTATTCATGGACGCACTACACTTCTACCTAATCATTGTCATTTCTGAACGTTTGAGCCTACGAATATCCTCTTCCTTTACTGCCCAGGTCTCACTACCATACAGTTTCATGAGTATGTGGAGGAGTTTTGTTATTTGGGAGACATGCTATGTGCTGGAGGTGGGGCTGGAGCTAATTCTGTGTCTAGGGTTAGGAGTGATTGGAGGAAGTTCAGGGAGCTGTTGCCTCTCCTAACAATGAGAAGGTTCTCCCTCCGTGCTAAGGGATCTTTGTATGACTCATTCCACTCCTAGCACGTGTCGCATACAAAGATCCCTTAGCATGGAGGGTGAGCCCTCTCAATGTCAGGAAAGGCAACAGCTTCCTGAACTTCTTCCAACCACTCTTCACTCTAGCCACAGAGCTAGCATCAGCCCCACTTCCAGCACATAACATGTTCCCCAAATGTGTAATGTGCAAAACAAATCGCCCAGGAAGAGGTGTTATGAAGTCATCAAAACTACTTATGATTTGAGCCTTAGATTATTGCCTATCAACCATATTAGGGTTATTAAGGCTGACCCTCAGTTTTTGGTAAGTTGATGATGATGATGATGAAGAAAGAGATGATGATGATGATGAGACTAAGAAATAGGAATATAATAATGGCGAATGTGAGAATAGCATAAATGACACTAATGTTAAGTACCACGAAAATGATGAAAACATTGGGGAAAGAATAAAGTTTTCTAATGCTTGGAAAGGTAAACGTACCCAAGATGATGCTGGTAAAGGCAAACTGTCATCTTACCAGGTCCATCAAGGCGTTGGTAAGGAAGTGTGAGAAATTGAAGCGTCTGTTCCTTATGTGCAGGCCTGATAGTCGCTGCATGGCCAACCTTACGAGAACCCTGAGTGATGGAGAGAGAGAAATGTATGTAGTATGTATGTGTGTAGTATGTATGTATGTATGAACGTATGCATGTCAAACGGTAACGACAGATCTGTGCTGGCAATCCATCGCACTGTCATGTCACAGAGCAGTTTAATCTATCTATCTATTGCCGGACGCCTCAATCCCGTTTGGGGTGGCCACAAACAAATCGCCTCCACGTCGTCCTGTCCCCCGCCATTTCACTGCCCTGCTCCCAACTCACACCCCCCTCTCTCATATACATCCCCACACCATCCCTCCATCTCATCCTCGGCCTCCCCCTCCCTCTTCCTCCCTCCACCTCACTCACATACACTCTCTTCGTCAGTCTTTCACCCTCCATCCTCTCCACATGGCCAAACCACCTCAGTGTGTTCCTCATAACACTTCCTATCACATCCACCTCCACACCACAACGCTTCTTTATATCCTCATTCGTCAGCCTGTCTCTCCATGTGATTCCACAGGCTCCTCTTAAATAACTCATTTCCACTGCTCCCACTCTTGACTTGTGTCCTTCCAACAACGTCCAAGCTTCACTTCCATACGTTAGAGTTGGTATCACAATACTGTCAGGTAGTAACTTTTTCACTTCCATGCTCACTTCCCTGTTTCTTATCACTGCTTTCAAAGAACCAGCAACCTTTCTTCCCTGCTGTACCCTTTCAAGCACTTCACCCTCCAGTCTTCCATCCTTACTCATCACACTACCCAAGTACTTAAACGTACTCACATTTTCCAATTCCTCACCACCCAACCTCGCTGTACATTCACTGACTTCACCTCTCTCAAACACCATCCCTTTACTCCTCCCTACATTCACCTTTAGATTCCGTTTCTTGCACACTCTCCCAAACTCATCCACCAAGCCTTGCAGCTCCCCTTCGTCTTCACTCAACAACACAGTATCATCTGCAAACAACAGTAGAGGGAGTTTCCAAACACTATCCTCTCTCACCAGGGCCATTCCAACATCCACTACCCTACCTTGTACCTCTTTTATTACCCCATCCATGTACAGATTGAACAACCATGGAGACATGACACATCCCTGTTTCAACCCAACCTCCAAAGAGAAAATTTTCACTTAGTTCACCATCCACACGCACTGCAGCCTTAGCACCATCATACATACTCTTCATAGCATTCAACAACTTTCCATCTATTCCATATATTCTTAACACTTTCCACAATCGTTGTCTATCCACCCTTTCATATGCTTTCTCCAAATCCATGAAACCGCATACAACTTCTTTCCCTTCTCTAGAAACTTTTCCACTAAAGATCTAAGAATGAATATCTGATCTACCCAACCTCTTCCCTTCCTAAAGCCTCCCTGTTCTTCTCCAACTAATTCCTCTGTTCTTTCTCTAACTCTGTCAATAAGTATCCTACCATACACTTTTCCTATTATACTGAGAAGATAAATGCCCCTATGATTACCACACACTTCTTTTTCCCCTTTTCCTTTGTACAAGGGAATAATTATACCTGACTTCCAATCCTCCGGGACTCTACCTACCTCCCAGGCCAATCTGCACATCTTCCACATCCATTCTACTACTATCTCTCCCCCATGCTTCAGCATTTCACCACACACTCCATCAATTCCTGGGGCTTTCCCCAATTTAACTTTCTTCATTGCTTCCACAACTTCTATCCTACTTTTCTTCCTGTCTTCTCACCTCCCTCCTTCTCCCAGCCATTCCCCAGCCACGTATACTCGCATTACTTCCATCCTGTATGTTCAACAATTCCTTAAAGTGTTCTCTCCATCTGCTCACTTTTTCTCCCTTCTCCACTAGTAATCTACCATTTTTATCTTTCACTCCCCTGCTAACCTCATTTCCACCCTGTCTTACTCTCTTCACCTCTTTCCAGAACATTTTCATACAGTCCTTCCACTTTACACTCAAATTCCTTCCAAATTCCTCATCCACTCTCTTCTTACTCTCTCTTACTAATCTTTTCACCTCTCTCTTTCTTTCTACATATAACTCTCTCTTCCGCCTCTCAGCTTCTTCCACGCCCCTATTTCTCATCCATTCATTGTATGCTTTCTTCTTTTGTGCCACAGCCTGTCTCACCTCTTCAGTCCACCACACTGTTCTTTGCACCCCCCTCCGTCTTCTCTTCCTCCTACACACCACATCACATGCTGCACATATTTCTTCTGTAAATATCCTGCACACACCTTCCACGTCCCCCATCTGCTCCAATTCATATTTGCCCAATCGTTCCTCCACTTCTCTCTTATACTCTGCCTTTTTCTCATCCTCTTGTAACCTTTCCACTCTCCTTACAACTACTCCTTCCTCTCGTCTTCCCCTTCTTGTATTCCTCCATCTTACTTGTATCCTAATTCTGGCCACCACCAAGTAGTGGTCAGAAAGTCCACTTTCCCAACCTCTATAAGCTTTTGCATCCATTACACATCTTCGCATCCTTTCTTCCACACACACATGATCAATCATTGCCTTCCTTTCATTCAGTTCACCACCCACCCTTCTCATCACTCGCGATGCATACCTGTGGATCATTTTATGCCTGAAGAGGGTATTGGCTATCACCAACCCCCTCCCAGCACAAATGTCCACTAACGCACTGCCATTCTCATCTATCGCAGCAGGCACACCTCACTTACCAACTATTCCATCCACCTTCACATTCCCTACTTTACCATTCATATCACCGATCAAAAACACTCTCTCATTCCTTCCAAACTTTTCCATGCACACTTCCACATTTGTCCAGAACTCTTCTACCAACCCCCTCCCAGCACAAATGTCCACTAACGCACTGCCATTCTCATCTATCGCAGCAGGCACACTCAACTCACAAACTATTCCATCCACCTTCACATTCCCTACTTTACCATTCATATCACCGATCAAAAACACTCTCTCATTCCTTCCAGACTTTTCCATGCACACTTCCACATTTGTCCAAAACTCTTCTCTCACTCTTCTAGCACGATCTTGCGTTGGCGCATACACACACACACAATCTCCCACATTTGTATTCCAACTTTCAACTTTACCCACACAATCCTTGACCCAACTGATCCATACTGTCTTATGTTCTTCTTCCATCTTTTACTCACAACTATACATACTCCTTCCTTTGCCCTCTCATTCTCACCTACTCCTGCACATATACCCCATCCATACTCCCATTCTCTCACACTTTCTCCTCTCCATTTTGTTTCAGTCATTCCACATACATCCACTTTCGCACCCTCAAGCACCTGGACAATCTCTCTTTCTTTCACCTCATCATTCGCTCCTCTTACATTCCACGTAGCCATTACCAAGTCCTTTGTCCGGTCCTGGGTCGTCATCGTTTGGTGAGTCCTTGTCCGAGACTTCTTGCTTGTTTTTTTAGTTAGTTGTTTTCCGGGGAGGGGCGCTAACACTCCGCCAACCCTTTTAGTCGCCTTTTACGACAAGCAGGGATACTGGGGGAGTATTCTTGAAAAAAAAACCCTACCCCCAGTTTAATAATATGTATTTTTCCCACATGAAATTAGGAATAACGCTGTTCCTCGTATAAAAACGTGACATGATAATACAGACATGACATGACGGAACTAACATGATACCCCAGAACAGACATGACGCAGCATAACAACACTAACATGATATAACAAGACATGACGGCAGTGACATGACATAACATGGCAGAACTATTAAGTCAGCGCTGACAGACAGTTATAAACTGAAAAATAAATCTTTATTGAATGGAGAGGCAATATATTTAATGTATTACCCATTCCCGTATATGGTATGAAAAAAATACATGAAAATCATTTGAGAACTGCTGCATACCTTAACGACCGATCCTTAACACAGGCAAAATGCATCCATTATTAGCGCAGAAATAGATATGTACAGTACGCTGATGAATGCATTTCGGGCGCAACACAATGGATTGATTGCACACACACACACACACACACACACACACACACACACACACACACACACACACACACACACACACACACACACACACACACATGAGATATATATAAATGAGAGAGAGAGAGAGAGAGAGAGAGAGAGAGCGCAGCGTCCTCCCAACAACCATAGTTGCAGCAGAGAAAGGGAAAGAATAGTTTCTGAGCAAGGCTCGTTAATGTTTACTTGGTTACCTTAAGTTAAATCAGGTTAGGTTGGGTTAGGTTAGGCTGGGTTGGGCCAGGTTAGGTTTGGTTATACTGTTATGGTTTGTTTCGGTTAGTCTGTTAGTTTTAAATCAGGTTTGGTCAGGCTATGTTCAGTTAGACTGTTCTGTTGGGATTAGGCCAGTGGTTTCCAGCCAATTCTAATTCTCGCCCCTCCTCACTGAATGACACGTTCCCTGCACCCCCATTCCTCAAAGACTGTATTTTACTGGCATAGTTGGCTCATGTCAATAAATATCATAGATTCTTAATCTTTGAAATTGTTTACATATTCAGATAACTAGATTTCATATTCATATCTGAAATATTTTCTCCATGTTTAGAAATTACTGAACTCCATCATAATTCATAGTTTTCAATTATAATTACCCATTATCAAGCCTTCGCGCCCCCCCGGGCAGCCCTTCGTGTCCCCCTAGGGGGGCGCGCCCCACAGGTTGGAAACCACTGGATTAGGCTAAGTTTGAGGAAGTGAAGGGGCGTTGTGGTGTTTATGTGGATGCGACTGAAAGTGCTAAGAGAAATACTTATGCGATGGTTTGGCCATGTGGAGAGAATGAAGATTGGGAGACTCATTAGAGAAGAGTGTGTATGAGTGAGGTGGAGGTGAAGAGGAGGAGTGGGGGGTGGCAAGGATGAGATGGGGGGATGGAGTAGGGATATTTGAAAGAGGGTTGGTGTGAGTTGGAAAGAGGATAGCCGAATGGTAGAGGACAGAGCGATAGGTAAGTGAATCGTTTGTGGCACCCCTCCGGAATTAAGATGCCTGATTCTTGATGGATAAATAAATAATCATGTTAGGTTATGTCAGGGTAGGCCGTTGGGATTAGATATGGTAAGGTTAGGTTAGTTTAGGTTAAGCTTTTGGGATTAGTCACGTTAAGATGTAATGTAGGCAAGGTTAGGTTAAATTAGATTAGATTATGGTAGGATAGGAGACGATACGGAATGATAGGGTGTTAGTATCAAGTTAGATTAAGGAAAGTTAAGGTAGGGTAATGCAGGGCGTTAGGGTAGGGTAGGGTAGGTTGTTAGGATTAGGGTAGGGTAGGGTAGGTTGTTAGGATTAGGGTAGGGTAGGGTAGGTTGTTAGGATTAGGGTAGGGTAGGGTAGGTTGTTAGGATTAGGGTAGGGTAGGGTAGGTTGTTAGGATTAAGGTACGTTAGGGTAAGGTGTTAGGGTTAGGTTCGGATATGCTAGGGTAGGGTGTTAGTATTAGGCTAGGTCAAGTTAGGGTCGGCTGTTAGTGTTAAGGTAGGTTAAGGTTAAACAGAACAAAAGCCAGCGCCATAAACCTGGGAAGAGGAAGCCAAACGAGCGACGTTGAAAGTGACTGACACGTAATGACAGTCGGCCAGAGCACCACACACACCATCCCCGCACCCCAGCAGTACACAGCCACACACACACACCATCCCCGCCACCCAGCAGTACACAGCCACACACACACACCATCCCCGCCCCCCAGCAGTACACAGCCACACACACACACCATCCCCGCACCCCAGCAGTACACAGCCACACACACACACCATCCCCGCCCCCCAGCAGTACACAGCCACACACACACACACCATCCCCGCCCCCCAGCAGTACACAGCCACACACACACACCATCCCCGCCCCCCAGCAGTACACAGCCACACACACACACCATCCCCGCCCCCCAGCAGTACACAGCCACACACACACACCATCCCCGCCCCCCAGCAGTACACAGCCACACACACACACCATCCCCGCCCCCCAGCAGTACACAGCCACACACACACACCATCCCCGCCCCCCAGCAGTACACAGCCACACACACACACCATCCCCGCCCCCCAGCAGTACACAGCCACACACACACACACCATCCCCGCCCCCCAGCAGTACACAGCCACACACACACACCATCCCCGCCCCCCAGCAGTACACAGCCACACACACACACCATCCCCGCCCCCCAGCAGTACACAGCCACACACACACACCATCCCCGCCCCCCAGCAGTACACAGCCACACACACACACCATCCCCGCCCCCCAGCAGTACACAGCCACACACACACACCATCCCCGCCCCCCAGCAGTACACAGCCACACACACACACCATCCCCGCCCCCAGCAGTACACAGCCACACACACACACCATCCCCGCCCCCCAGCAGTACACAGCCACACACACACACACCATCCCCGCCCCCAGCAGTACACAGCCACACACACACACCATCCCCTCCACACAGCAGTACACAGCCACACACACACACCATCCCCGCCCCACATTTGTACACAGCCACACACACACACCATCCCCGCCCCCCAGCTTTACACAGCCACACACACACACCTTCCCCCCCCCCAGCAGTACACAGCCACACACACACACCATCCCCGCACCCCAGCAGTACACAGCCACACACACACACACACACCATCCCCCCCCCAGCAGTACACACACACACACACACCATCCCCGCCCCCCAGCAGTACACAGCCACACACACACACCATCCCCATACACACACCATCCCCAGCAGTACCCAGCCACACACACACACCATCCCCGCCCCCAGCAATACCCCGCCAACCACACACACCATGCCCCCCCCCCAGCAGTACACAGCCACACACACACACCATCCCCGCCCCCCAGCAGTACACAGCCACACACACACACCATCCCCGCCCCCAGCAGTACACAGCCACACACACACACCATCCCTGCCACCCAGCAGTACACAGCCACACACACACACCATCCCCGCCCCCCAGCAGTACACAGCCACACACACACACCATCCCCCCCCCAGCAGTACACAGCCACACACACACACCATCCCCCCCCCCAGCAGTACACACACACACACACACCATCCCCGCCCCCCAGCAGTACACAGCCACACACACACACCATCCCCCCCTCAGCAGTACACACACACACACACACCATCCCCGCCCCCCAGCAGTACACACACACACACACACACCATCCCCGCCCCCCAACAGTACACAGCCACACACACACTACACTTACACCCCTCTTATCATTCCAATACCCCCTTATCATCCCAGTACCCCTTTTATCACCCCAATACCCCTCTTATCCACCCAGTACCCCTCTTATCATCCCAATTCCCGTCTTCTTATCACAGTATCCCTCCTTATCTCACCCTCACCCTAATATTCCTCTCTTACAAATTTCTCATCAAAATATGCTTCTAGCTTTAACATCGTCCTTGTCAGTCTCTCATTTTCCGTTCGCTTTGTGCTATATATACTCTGCTACATCATTCCGTGTCACCCTCTCCTTCTCCCGACAATCACCTCTCTCACAACAACCCTATTATCCAACCTCTCTCTCTCCAGCTCCTTCAAGGTATACTGTGCCGCCTCATTCTCGGTCTTCTTCTCCCAACTCTCATCTGCTGCCCTAGTCAGTTTGTCACACACACACTCCTTATCTGGTTCATTATATAGCATCCTCCCTCGAACATATCCTAATACTTTTTTTTTTTTTTTTTTTTTTTGCGTATGATATCTGTAGAAAAATGTTAATGAGCCATATGTAGAAATAACTATACCCATTTTACTGTATATTATGCTCTTTTCACCTTAACTTGGCACAAATTTTCGTCTTTTTGTAGCTTATTTCACGTGTCGCAGTGGCAGAAAAAGACAGTACTGCCGCCCTACCTCCTCTCCATAACACATCTTCGTGACCAGCATCGTATCCTAGTGTTAATCAGTTGTTACAAGTCAGCATGCAAGATGGAGGGATAGCATAGTTAGGCCAAGTTAGAGAGAGAGAGAGAGAGAGAGAGAGAGAGAGAGAGATGGGACTCGTATACAGCTGCATTCATTACTTCATTACACCATCTCCAAACCCTCAAAGCCTTAGGAGAGCTCACCGTAGTTACCTGTATCACCAAACCAAGGTGGATGGGACGGAATTTGACTGCAATTGTGCCATACCCCAAACACGTAAAGTATCATTGGCTGCCACAGAACCCTAGACATACACCCGTGTTCCAGGTGGCGTAGAGGGCTTCGTGGCGCCTCTTCCTCTGGTTTATTTTGCATTTCAACCTCGCCATCTTGGTTATCGTACGCTTTGACGATACCTTTACCTGGCTTATTCGTTACTACAATAGGATTTTTCATCTGGCTTGGGAAAGGTCCCAAGTAGAGAAGAGGTTAACGAAGGCTGTTTCTATCTTTACAGATCGAGAAATCTTTCCTAACCTGCATGAAACTGTGTGCTGGCAATAAAATAAATAAGCACGACAAAACAATGCAGCCACGCTCCAAAGCAAGAGACTCCCAGGACTCGTCACCCTTGTGGACCATAGTCCTCAGGGGTCTTACCTTACTTAAAATCTTGTCTGGATGAAGGTGAACCACTGTGCAAAACTCCGTGTTCCTACGTGTGTGTGTGTGTGTGTGTGTGTATATATATATATATATATATATATATATATATATATATATATATATATATATATATTGTTATCTCCAGAGGTTATATGGATTAGATGAGACTTTTCGACCTGGATGGGTTAGGTATGGCCATAATTAACGGGCTACTTGTGTATTGTTGAAAAAAATTATTAAATAAAATCGGACAGTAGTAGCATGATTAAAACTGAAAGTACAGACAGAGGCACAAGTATCCTATTATGTCTGACGAATACATATCGGAAAAATCGAACCATCTGAAACACGCACCGGCAGAGATGGGGGTTTCACTGGGTTTCGCCGGTTGTAAATTTTCTTCGGTCAGAGCTGGGAAGAACACCACACAGACCAGACTGAACACAGCATTACCCTTCTACTTACTCCCACTCCCTTGGATTCACCCCCTTCTCTCCCTTGGATTCATCCCCTTGCCCCCTAGGCTCACCTACTCGCCTCCTTGGATTCCCCTCTTCCCATTTGGATTCAACCCCTTCCCTCCTGGACTCACCCACTCACCCCAACTCATCCTTCTCCCCTTGGACTCACTCCTTTGCCCTTCCTAATTCGTCCTCCCCCTTTGAACTCCTTTCCTCGCCCCTTTGGATTTCCTCCCTGGACTCACTCACTCACCCAAACTCACCCTTCCCCCCATGGACTCACTCCTTTGCCCGTTGTAACTCATCTTCTCCCTTTGAACTCATCGCCTCGTCCTTTAGGATTCACCCCCTTCCCCCTGGATTGATTCCCTCGCCCACAACTCATCCTTCTCCTCTTGGACTCATCCTCTCGCTCCCCTGACTCATTTCAACCCCCTTTGGACTCAACCTGTCGCTTCTTCTCGGATTCAGCCTCTCCCCTCTTTGGATTCATCCCTACCCTCACTGGACTGGACTCCCCTTTGGATCCTTCCCATGGGTTACACTCCTTGACTCCCCGACCTTGGCTCACCCCCTTTCCTTTCTTGGATTCACATTCTTGCCCCCTTTTGAACTCTCCCTTGGACTCATGATCGCCCCCTTTTGTACTCACCCCTCTGCAGGGTGGCCATCATTGAACTTGTCCCTATAGGCGGACACGAGGCGGTGGAGGGGGTGGCGGACGGTCATGACTCGGGTGGTGGACGAATGGAACATGACACGCCTTATATCGCTGGTGTTCATCTGCTCCCTGTAATAATAATAATAATAATTAGTTGCCTATTTACTCACTGTGTAGCCACAATACTGCAGCTTCGCCATAACGATTTATTGTATATAAATAAGTCTGTGATCTTTAACAGTAGTTTCAGGTCATTCATATTTAGAACATGTACTGAGATTAACCTAAGGTAGTTTCTTGTGTTAATAACAACAAGATCTGAAGACAAAGGTGTGGAAGAGCGCTTGGAAACATTTTACATTTGTCACAATATCTGACGAAATGTATGCTTAACTGTAACCATATTCCTTTCAGGTAATAAGAGGGGCCACAGCTATATTTCTGTCAAGTTACAGCTTCACAGCTTTCGTGGTTTTCTCTAAAACGTGCGACAAAGAAAATACTCGGCAGATTTGAATTCGGTACTTTCCATTAGGCTAAATGGCAAAATATTCAGGCAAAATTCTCGGCAAACTTTTTTGTCATAGGACTTTCATCCAAATACCCAAACTGTATCTCAGCTGCTGAGATATTTCAATTTCAAATATGCAATTTTTGCACCAAATAGTAGTAAATGACCTTCAAAACCAGGTCAGGGTCATTTACATTTGGCACAAGTACTTGAGATACCCTGGGGTATCATCCTTTACAATATAATCAAGATCTACCAAAAAAAGGGCAAAGAAAAAAAAATAATGCTTAAGAAAACAACAAGCTTTACCCTTTACATGGCGAAGCATAATAATAATAGTACCGTAATAATAGTCATCATCATCGTCTCTTTTTCCAGCCTGCAGATGAGGTTCGGTAGGGTTTAAGAAAGAATACGGCGCTGGTAGAACTAATAAACATGCCCAGTGAAATGGGCCACACCTCATCCATTTACCATTCAAGTCCCCGGAATCCTGGGTCCACTTCACAGGTGCGCTTTTCTACACATAGCTTTATAAATACCTATTAGACAGAGTAAATTCGACGACTGCCAAGTTAAAAAAGAGGTGCCAAACCCTTGTCATGCACTCCGCACAACATTCATCTAACTACCTCAACCCCTTGTCAGTTCCCTAACCTCATCAGTTTCCATACCTCTCTTTCACACACACACACACACACACACACACACACACACACACACACACACACACACACACACATTTACCGTATCTATCGATGCTTTTCTTAGCCTACCACGCCTCCTCATACCTTCAACCTCACCCTCAGATATCCTTTTTTTTTTACCACGCTATTTGTATCCATCCTCTCCATAAGACCACACCATCGAAGCACACTCTCCTAAACTCTGGTGTCCACAGACTTCCTTTCTCCGCATATTTCACAAATCACATTATTTTAATTCTGTCCCCCTTCCTCACTCCACACATGCTTCTCAAGAGCCTCGTCTCCACCACAATAACCTTCGATTTTACGTTTTCATGCCACGCTGATGTCTCACACCTATATGTTAATCTGGATACTAATATTCCTTCATGCAATCCTATGTTTTATATCAATGCTTTCCTAGTACCGGCCACTTCCCTTTCCTCTGCCACTCTACTTTCCACCTCCTTTGCACACTTACCTCTCTTC
The DNA here is from genome assembly GCF_032717465.1 of Coenobita brevimanus. Classification (NCBI taxonomy): domain Eukaryota; kingdom Metazoa; phylum Arthropoda; class Malacostraca; order Decapoda; family Coenobitidae; genus Coenobita; species Coenobita brevimanus. The sequence continues at coordinate 21,741,506 of NC_137039.1, read as the reverse complement.
TCTGTGCAAGTATTTAAACTTCTCTTACCAGTTCTTGTCTCCCCCAAGTCACCTCATCATCACCTTGAGAATCACCTTCTCTCTCAACAACCATCGCTATACTCTATTTTACTAGGCACGACGCTCACAGATATCAGCAAAACTCCGCACCAAACTGCAAAATTCCTGTTCAGTTTTAACCAGCAGTACATCATCATCTGCATGTCAGATCTGAAATGCTCCACTTTTCACCGTTTATTATTATTATCATCCCTCTTTCCATCAATGTTTACCTTTCTCCTAACACCATCCATATAAATAATAAACAACCATGGAGGACATCACACATCCTTGTTTTACTCCAACTTTGATGTTAAACCATTCGCTTAGAGTTTAAACAGCCACCTGTACAAGCATCACTGCCATCATCAGCACTCTCAGCAACATTCAGAAACATTCTCTCTACACTATAGATATGCACCACCTTCCACAAACCTTCCCCGTTTACCTTACTGTACGTTTATTTCAAGGCCTTCAAATGCCATAAATACCCTACAGTCCTTTTCATAAGCTTTTTTTCACTGTTTGTCTCATTGCGAATATTCGAGTCACACATCCTCTGCCACTCCTAAAGTCTCCCCGTTCGTCACTCATCAGGCCTTCATATATTTTCCCTACTCTCTCTGAGATAATTGTTCCATATACCTTTGCTACTGCACCCATCATACTTATTCTACGATCATTTTTGCACTTACTTTGATCACCTTGATGTTGTGCAAGGGCATCATCACAGTCATCTTTCTCATGGGCTGTATATTTCCACTGCTCCAAGCTTCATTACATATTTCTGACAAACCCTTCGTTCCAGTCCCTCCATTACTCTTGATCATCTCAGCATATATCTCACCACAACCTGATTCTTTCCCGTCTTCAGCTACTTCACCGAATTATTCACTTTTGCCACTCATATTTTCCGGCAGCGTAGGTGGTGGCGACCATCATCCACTCACTTGATGTAGTGCTGCCTACTTCTTCCTTCACCTTTATCATTCGCTTTCTGTGTCTGCCCACCATTCTTCCTATATTTCTCCTATCTTTTGTGTCACTTTTTATTACTCCTCATTTCTTTTGAGGAGGCTTTACATTCAGTGACAAGCCTTATGGTTTCCTGTATGCCAGGAAACCATTTACAACTTTGGGTGATAACCATACAACCAACATATACGTGTTCCTTACGTGTCAACAAGTGGGCAGGCGGAGAGTTAGTGCCCTTCCCCGTAAAACAACTCAAAGTCAGACGGCCACCCCTTGCGGAATTGTGGCGTCTGGCTATAGGTAGGTTAAGACAGACATTCCTTCTCTGCACACCGCCAAATCTAATCCTGGTTATTATTGCCCTACTTTCACCATTCCCACTCAACAGTCTTTCAAAAAAATCTATCTGCTCCTTACTCCTCTTCCATTATTTGATAATCTTCCACTTTCATCCCTCACATTTTGGCACTTTTTCTCACCGTCATTTCTACATTTGCACACCTCTCTCCACAACACTGGCCCATGTAATAATAGCCAGCACACACACACACCTGTCTCCCTCTAAGCCCCCTAGTGCTCATCTCTTCGTCTAGCCATTTTCTTTCATAGACCTATTTCTTACTCATAGATCCATTTTCCTCCAGTGACCAAATTTTCCCTGTATACCCACCAGTATTTTCCCACATGGACATTTTTTATCCCATTAACTTGCTTTCACCATAAAACTGTTTCTTCCAAGGACATTATTTTTTTTGTAACTTAGACTTATTTTCCCTCCATGGTCTTATTTTTCTTATGGTCCTAATTCCTATTATTGGACTTATTTTCCCATCCAATGACCTGTTTTACCCATGGACCCAATATTTCTCCTTGGTAAAAATACGTCTACGGGGAAGATAGGTCCATGATGACACTGGCCCAAGGAGGAAGATAGGTCCGTGGAAGGAAATGGTAGGTGGGTAGCTGGGTGAGGAGGAGGATCTAGGTGGGTAGCTGGGTGAGGAGGAGGATCTAGGTGGGTAGCTGGGTGAGGAGGAGGATCCAGAGGGGGTGTAGCCGGAGACGGAAGTATGCGCTAGTGTCCCTGAAGCTCGAAACGTGGGGTCTAGTACGAGCTCACAGATAACCCCCACTGCAAAGACTGTTCCGAATATTTTACGTCATACATCTTTACCAAAGGAAGAGTCAGTCAGTACCCTCAGCCTCCCGTGTATGTAATTGGTTGGTCAACTCTGGAACTGCCTATGACCTCCAGTCTCGAATTGAATGAATCTTGAATTTGGCAGCTATTTTGTTTCAGTTTTATTTGAAAGAGGCAAGTTAAGCAGACCTTGGTTGGGTTCTTTGTTCTTGAGCCTTTTCATTTTTATATCAAAATTAAGTATGAATGATGTAACTAAGCATAAAGCATAAATGCATTTACCTTGCATTAAGAAACCGTGCATGGTGCGGTCTGTTCTTGTATTTCTCAGAGCCAGCCAGAGCCACCATGTGACCCTTCCACGTCGTAGAGCCTGCCTGGAAGAAAATGACACTAATACTACTACCATTGCTGCTACTACTACTGTTCATCATCATCATCACAATCACCGTCATTATTATTGTCATCATCACCATCTTCATCATAGCCTTTTTCCGCACCTAAATATTGGATGAGGTAGGATCCAGAACCAAGGAGAGAGAGAGAGAGAGAGAGAGAGAGAGAGAGAGACTTATAATT
>NC_137039.1:21688772-21736272 GCF_032717465.1 Coenobita brevimanus | reverse complement strand
TTTGGAGGAAAACAACTCTGGGGAAGCGAGTTCCAGAGAGATGCAGTTCGGGGAATGAAAGAATTCTGATAGGCAGAAGTTCTGCAATATGGTTGAGTGACATTCCAGTCATGAGCGCTACCAGATGCCCGTGTAGCACGAGGGAAGGCATGGAGAGGTGGCACCGTGGACGCAACTTCGTCTGAGCATTTGCCAAAAAAATATCTGTAAAATAATGCAAGGGAGGCAACATTCTTTCTTACTTGCAGGGGAGGTAGTTTATATGTAATGGCAGGGTTGTTAATGATTCTAACAGCTTTGTTCTGAATTTTGTCTAGTTGTCTTAATGCAACCTCTCCACAACCATTCCACAAGGGTGAGCAATATTCAAGCTGAGAGCGCACATGACTCTTATAAATTATAGCTAACTGCTCATCGGCGAAGAAGTTACGGACTCTGTACAATAATCTAAGTTTCTTTGAGGCTGTTTTAGCAAGTGATCTGACATGAGAGGTCCAGCTGAGGGCACTGTTAAGTGAGACACCAAGAATTTCAATATTTTTGGAGATGGGAATATTAGTAGCACTGAAGGTAATGTACGAATCTGGTAATATCTGTCTATTAGTAAACTGTGTATATTTAGTTTTACTAGCATTAAAAGAGACAAGGTTGTTTTGTCCCCATTCACTGATTGTAGATAGATCTTGATTTATGGAGATGGCTGTACTGAGTTGAGAGGTAGAGATATTAGACTTTGTAAATGGATGTCTGAGTGTGAATGAACTATGTAGTGTTGAGTCATCTGCATATGAGTGAATGGGATTGTGAGTGACAGATAAGAGATCATTAATATGAACCAGAAATAGGGTTGGCGCCAGAACTGATCCTTGCGGCACGCCGGCGTTAATTGAGTGGAAATTCGAATATACATCATCTACTTTTACTCTTATTTTCCTGTCACTAAGATAGGAAGAAATCAAAGGAACAAAAGACGTTAGTCCATAGCAAGGGAGTTTGGACAGCAGGGAACGGTGCCATACTCTGTCGAAAGCTTTAGAGATATCAAGAGCTACTGCATGATCCTTGCGGCACGCCGGCGTTAATTGAGTGGAAATTCGAATATACATCATCTACTTTTACTCTTATTTTCCTGTCACTAAGATGGGAAGAAATCAAAGGAACAAAAGACGTTAGTCCATAGCAAGGGAGTTTGGACAGCAGGGAACGGTGCCATACTCTGTCGAAAGCTTTAGAGATATCAAGAGCTACTGCATGAGTTTCTCCAAAAAGATCAATTGATTGATGGATGTTATGAGTTAAGAGATTGAGTATGTCAATGGTGGATCTTTCGTGGCGAAAACCGTATTGTCTATCACTAATTAAGTTGTTGGATTCAAGATGTTTAACAATATGCTTATTAATTAAAGTTTCAAATACCTTACCAAGAGAAGATGTGACAGCTATTGGTCTGTAATTGAAGGGGTCAGACGAATTTCCTTTCTTCGGAACTGGGTGGATATTGGCTTCTTTCCATGAATTTGGGAATAAAGAAGTACGTATGCATAGTCTGAATAATTTAGCTAGGACAGAGGCAAATTCAGGGGAACACTTTTTCAAAACAATTGGCGGAATTCCATCTGGGCCTGGAGCTTTGTTGGTAGGTAAATTGTCTAGGATGGATTTTACGAATCTTGTCTGTATTTTAAGTGGGGCAATTTCGGGAGAATCAAGTTCCAGCACTGAGACATTCTGGCTGGTATCCTCTATGGTAGAGTTTCTTGCAAAGGTGCTAGCAAAGATATCTGCTTTCCCACGTGGGTCATTTGTAATATTGCCATCTGAAGATTTTAGTGGGGGAATGGAAGATGACTTGTTAAAGTTATTATTGAAAGAATTAAGAGTTGACCAGAATATTCTATTGTCATTAGGGTTGTTAAGTAGTTTTGATGCTTGCTTTTGAAGAAAGTTTGATTTAGATAGATTTAATACAGCTTTTGCATGATTTCTAGCAATTTTAAACTGGGAGAGTGATTCAGATGTTTTTGATTTTAAGTAAGAGGTATATGCTAATGACTTTTGGGCTGTTGCTCTGGCACAATTGCCATCAAACCATTTTGGAGGGTTTGATCTTTTAGTGAATTGTTGACTTGGTATGAATAAATCCATACCAGCTAGTATTAAGTCGCAAATGTGGGACTGGGTAGAATTGGGATCAGACGACTTAATTCAGCTTATGAGAAATTTAAGAAACTGGAGTTCAGCTTATGAGAAAAAAAAAATAATGGAGGAGTCAGATAGAGCCTCCATCAACCCCTTCATTGCGAGAGGTCTTCTCAAAAGTCGAATAAAATCGTTTGGAAATAGAATAAAGTAAAGCAGACGTCGTTGCTTTGGAGTCAAAGTTTCATTGTTACTTTATTAGGCTGCTTAGCTACTCACTCAAAACTTGCTGTACCAGGTATGTGGGAGGTGGGATGATCTGTAGCACATACGTGGGACTAGATTCACAAAGTGACATGACAGTCCACTCCCTTCCGTATTCATTTATCTATCTATCTATCTATCTATGTATTTATTGCCAGACACCTTAACCCCATAAGGCGTGGCCACAAACAAATCGCCTCCATGTCGCCCTGTCCCTCGCCATTTCGCAGCTCTCCTCCCAGCTCACACCCCCCCTCTCTCATGTGTACCTCTCCACTCCATCCCTCTCCCTCATCCATATTCATGATTTTTTTTTTTTTTGAGACAACAAAAGACAAAGGAAGATTCTGCTCTACCCATTCCTTCTCTTTCCTGATACATACCTTAATGATCTTCCACAATGTCCCTCTCGTCACTGGGATTTACTTGCTAGGAGGAACAAGAGAATGTGTCACACTATCCTTTGCCACCAAACTGCCCTCCCTTCAGATTCTCCCCCCCCCCTCCTCCTCTGTTTATGGTACTTATAAACCTCTCCACTCCATCCCCCTCTCTCATCCTCGGCCTTCCCCTTCCCTTCCCCCTTTCCACCTCCCTTACATACCTGAACACTAATTGCAGAGAAATATTTTGTGCGCGTAGAGCTGTATTTATGCTCTCAGGTTTGTAGCAGCGCATTTTTAGGAGCCTTTGTAGACAAGTATTAATCGATTCTAGTCTCCTGGCAGCTCTAGCAATTCGATTCGCCTGGTGGGGAGGACTGGGTTACAGCCATGCTGACATCAGCCCCATGTACCATAAGGCCTGTGAGGGATACCTTAGGGCACTGGTGGTAACAAGTGTTACGGACTCATGACCCTCCACCCGTACTAACTCCTCCCTACCTCACCTCACCTCGAGGTATTAAAAAAAAAAAAAAAAAAAAAAAAAAAATCTGCCACTAAATTGCATTCCTCATGGGTATGCTTAGAGGATCAATTGCACGAGTATTAAATCAAGATTATTTAATAATAAAAAATATTTACTAATATTGATAAGCTCTTGGTTTGCTCTCCTGGCCCCCCTGGGCCTTGGGCCCGTGTCTTGGGAACCATGAAAGGTCCTGTGACACAGGGACACACACGTAGGACAAGCACCACTGGCAGCACCATTATGCCACCACTGGCGTGGTGTGGACAGTCACGGTTGTTCTGCCACCACGCCCATTTGTCAACGGCCACGCTCACCGCCGCAGCACAAAACTCTGTGGTCTCCTTTTTCCTTACAGAGTAGCCTATATCAGGTTGTGGCTGCCCAGCGTGCATGGTCTGCTGTGGACAAGGCCCACTGACCTTGAAGGGGGTGAGTCAAGAAAACCCTGGCTGAGCTCAATATATATGAAGAAGCAAAAGTCAAGAAGTCCTTTCCCCTTCCGCGTTTGCGGACAGTCTTCAGGTTTCGAGCCATGCACGCTGTGTACACCAGGATGGGCTCTTAGCAGGAGGCATACAATGACATCGAAGCAAATACAAAGAAGATACTAAGCTGTGTTTCTGCACTTCAAGATTACGTTTTCATATATAGTTTTCAAATGGTATACCGTAAGTAGGTATTTGCTGACTCAATAATTTTGATTATGTGAAGGTGCTCTGGACATGTGGTGTCAGTCTAAGGTAGGGAGTAGCAAGGGACGGAAGTGGAAGGGGAAGCAGGCAGGGAGGTGAAGGCAGGTGTTCCCCAACTGACACACGTGTCATGCCACAGAATGATTAATTTTACATGAATTCCTGAAATATGCCAAGGTCTCCATTTCTTCCCTTAAACTCTCAGGCAGTGATCATTTATGACTGAATTTACAATAGATGAAGTGTGTCAGAGCCAGACTTTGGAGCTGACTGCGGTGAATCGTTTCTGATTTGAACTCTTATTTTTCTGTTACAATTTTGTGTTCCCTGCGAACATTATCCAGTATACTAATGAAACATTGTTCCTGCAGTTAATTTCTTATTAACGTTTGTAAATATATTATGGGCGGTGGCCCACGAATTCACTGTAACATGTCTATCAGTTTATTTATCAATCTATCTATCTATCTATATCTATCTATCTATATCTATATCTTTATATATCTATCTATCTATTTATCTATCTATCTATCTATCTATCTATCTATATCTCTCTCTCTCTCTCTCTCTCTCTCTCTCTCTCTCTCTCTCTCTCTCTATATATATATATATATATATATATATATATATATATATATATATATCCACTGTATACCAAAATAAGAGTTCAAATCAGAAACGATTCACCGCAGTCAGCTCCAAAGTCTGGCTCTGACACACTTCATCTACTGTAAATTCAGTCATAAATGATCACTGCCTGAGAGTTTAAGGGAAGAAATGGAGACCTTGGCATATTTCAGGAATTCATGTAAAATTACTGTAATTATTCTGTGGCAAGACACTTGTGTCAGTTGGGGAACACCTGCCTTCACCTCCCTGCCTGCTTCCCTTTCCACTTCCGTCCCTTGCTCCTCCATACCTTTGACTGACACCACATCTCCAGAGCACCTTCACATAATCAAAATAATTGAGTCAGCAAATACCTACTAAGTGTATATCATTTGAAAACTATAAATGAAAACCTAATCTTGAAGTGCAGAAACACAGCTTGGCAATTTCTTTGTATTTGCATCGATGTCATTGTATGCCTCCTACTAAGAGGCCATCCTGGTGTACACAGCGTGCCGCATGGCTCGAAACTTGAAGACTGCCCGTTAACGCGGGAGAGGAGGGACCTGTGCTGGGAACACCGTGTGATAGGCAACACTGTTTTATGATGGTACTCTGTGCTGCCATTGACTAATGCTCTGCAAGTGGCTGACCCGTGTGATAGGGCCTTAACACTCCCCATCGCCCCGGCCCTGGGTACCAGTGAGCCACAAAGGCAGGTAAACTGTTGATACCGCAGAGGTGCTAGATGCAAAAACGGATAAATATTTCTAACATATACTTTCACCAAAACGATAACCAGCACTGATGTGGGAAGATGGTATAATGTGAACCCTAAATGAAATAAGTAATCACGTCAGCTTAAAGTCAATAAGAACACTCATTGTTGCCTGAATCAATGAAACAATTATGTCTAGAGTGAAGCACAAATCTGTAAACAGCTGTGAAGAATTAAGAGATAAACAAGACAGTTACAAGTATTCCCAACAATAATTCCTCAGAAAAGGGTGTAATATTATTTTCTTAAGGTAATTACGTTCCACTTTTTCTCATCACGGTATGCTGCAGGTATATATAAGGCGTGATCACAACTCCATTATAATGATTGTGATGGTAAACAGACTGCTATCTTATTTTTCGTGTATATGTAGTAGAAGCAGTTATAACAGAAATTAACAGCGGATTTACTGTCTTCCCTTTCTTTATGTTTACACAACTAAATAAATGTCCTCCTGGCTATGTCCACTGCATCCCCCAGACAATAAACGCAGTGTTCAAAATAACCTTGGTCTTTCTCCACTCTCACAGGCTTATAGGGTGGACCGAACAGCTACCACTGGCCTGGACTGGTTCAAATTGGCTTGCAGAAATCCAGTGTAAGTTTCAGTCAGACTGGACCAGACAAAGGTGGGGAAATTATCATTATTATTATCATCATCATTTCATCTTCTTCATATAATAATAATAATAATAATAATAATAATAATAATAATAATTATTATTATTATTATTATTTTTATTATCATCATCATCATCATCATCATCATCATCATCATCATCGTCGTCGTCATCATCGTTCTTTTGCTGTTGTTTGACGAATCAACCTATTAAGTTCAGTTTATACAGGTATTATCAGAGTTATGTGGACACTAACAATCATGAATTCTGTAAGAAATAACTCAAACTCAAATTACAAAGTGATGCAGGACAAGGGAAAAAAACATCACCACATCTTCGATAATTAAGATTCACATGGGACGCCGTATGCCACAAGTTCTATCTATCTATCTATCTATAGCCCGACGCCCTAATCCCGCAAAGGGTGGCCGCAGACAAAACGCCTCCAAGTCACTCTGTCACCCACCATTTGACTCCCCTCCCCCAACTCACCCCCTCCTCCCTCATATACCTCTCAACTCCATCCCTCCACCTCATCCTCGGTCTACCCCTCCCTCTCCCCCCCTCCACCTCACCTACATACACCCCCTTAGTCAGTCTTTCATTCTCCATCCTCTCCACATGTCCAAACCACCTCAGTGTATTTCTCCTAATCTTTTCAACCACATCCACATCTACCCCACAACGTTCCTTCACTTCTTCATTCGTCAACCTGTCCCTCCATGTCACTCCACATGCTCCTTTCAAGTAACTCATTTCCACTGCTCTCACTCTTGACTTGTTCCCCTCTTGCAAGGTCCACGCCTCGCTTCCATACGTCAGGGTAGGGATGACAATACCATCATGCAGTGACTTCTTAACTTCCATACTCACCTCCCTATTTCTCATCACTGCTTTCAGTGTGCCAACAACCTTCCTTCCCTGCTGTACCCTTTCACGTACTTCATCCCCCAAAGTTCCATCCTTACTCATCACACTACCCAAGTACTTGAATGCACTCACATTCTCCATATCCTCACCATCCAACCTCACTGCACACTCTGTGACTTCATTCCTCTCAAACACCATAACTTTACTTTTGTTTACATTAACTTTCAGCTTCCTCCTCCTACACGCTGTCCCAAATTCATTCACCAAACCTTGCAACTCCCATTCATCTTCACTCAACAATACTGTATCATCAGCAAACAGCAACACCGGAAGCTTCCAAATCTCACCCTCATTCATTAGGGCCACCCCCACATCCACTGCCCTACCTTGTACCTCCTTTACGACCCCATCCATATATATATTAAACAGCCATGGAGACTCACACACCCCTGTTTCAGTCCCACATTGAGATCAAAGAACTCACTCAGCTCACCATCCACTCGCACCGCAGCCCTAGCTCCCTCGTACATACTCTTCACAGCACTCAACAATTTCCCCTCCACTCCATATATTCTTAATACCTTCCACATACCTTTCCTATCTATTCTGTCATAAGCTTTCTCCAAGTCCATGAAGGCAGCGTACACTTTCCTTCCCTTCTCTAGATACTTCTCCACTAAACATCTTAGAACAAATATCTGATCTACACACCCTTTTCCCTTCCTAAATCCCCCTTGTTCTTCTCCAACTAGCTCCTCTGTCATATGCCTAACCCTATCAATGAGTATTCTACCATATATTTTACCAGTCACACTAAGAAGGCAAATACCCCTATGGTTACCACATACTTCTCTCTCCCCTTTTCCTTTGTACAGAGGAACAATTATACCTGATTTCCAGTCCTCTGGAACCCTTCCCTCTTCCCAAGCCAATCTACACAACTTCCATATCCACTCCACAACAATCTCACCCCCATACCTAAGCATTTCACCACACACTCCATCAATTCCTGGGGCCTTTCCCAGCTTAATCTTCTTCATCGCTTCCACTACTTCCGACCTACTGATCTCTTCCTCCCTCCTCTCATCTCTTCTTCTCCCAGCCATTCCCCAACCACTTATACTCACACTGCTCTCACTCTCTACATTCAACAAATCCTCAAAATGCTCCTTCCATCTCCTCAATTTCTCTCTCTTCTCTACCAACAATCTATTATTCCTATCTTTCACTCCTCTACTATTTCCCCTTTCACACTGCCTTACTTTCTTTATCTTCTTCCAAAACAATTTCTTACTCTCCCTCCATTTCACACTCAAATTCCTCCCAAACTCTTCATCCACTTTCTTCTTACTCTCCTTCACCAGTCTCTTAACCTCCCTTCTCCTGCTCACATATACCTCTCTCTTCTCTCTCTCATCTTCTCCCCTACCTCTACTCGCCAACCATTCACCATATGCCTTCTTCTTTTGTTCCACAGCTCGTTTCACCTCATCATTCCACCATGCTGTCCCTTGCACACCCTTGCATCTCCTCCTCACTCCACAAACCGCCTCACACACTGCGCTTATCTCTTCCGTGAATATCTTACATACGTCTTCCACCCCTTCCATCTGCTCTAGCTCATACCTTCCCAATCTTTCTTCCACTATGCTCTTATACTCTGTCCTCTTCTCACTATCTTGCAATTTCTCCACTCTTCTCACAGGAGCTGCTTCCTCCTGTCTTCCCCTTCGCCTCCTCAACCACTTTCTTTGCAGCTCTACCTTGGCCATCACTAAGTGATGGTCCGAGACTCCATTCCCTCACCCTCTCCACACCCTTGCATCCAGCACTTGTCTTCTCATTCGCTCATCCACACACACGTAGTCTATCATTGCCTTTCGTTCAACAAGTTCACCATCCATCCTCCTCATTACTCTCCATGTATACCGGTGGATCATCTTATGACGAAAGTAGGTGTTGGCTATTGCCAACCCCTTACCAGCACAGATGTCCACCAAAGCACTACCATTCCCATCTACTTCCGCTGGCACACCCCACTGACCAACCACTCCATCCACTCGTACATTCCCGACTTTGCCATTCATGTCTCCAATCAACAGCACTCTCTCGCTCCTCTCAAACTTGTCCATACATGCTTCTACTCTCGCCCAAAACTCATCTTTCACTCTTGCCACTCGATCCTCTATTGGAGCATACACACATACAATCGCCCATGCTTGTATACCTACTTTCATCCTCACCCATACAATCCTTGCACCCACTGTTCCATACTCTCTTATATTCTCCTTCCACTTCTTGCTTATCATCAGACATACTCCCTCTCTTGCCCTCTCATTCTCACTGACTCCCGCACATATACCTACACCGTATTCCCATTCTCTCATCCTTTCACCTTGCCATTTAGTTTCAGTCAATCCACATATATCCACTTTTGCATCCTCAAGCACCTGAACAATCTCTCTCTCTTTCACTTCATCATTCACTCCTCTCACATTCCACGTTCCCATCCTCAGAATGTCCTTTGTCCTTTCCTTAGTCGTCAACGTATGGTAAGTCTGGTCCGAGGCGCTTTATTCTCTTGTTTAGTTAAGTTCCTTTTACGGGGTGGGGCACTAACCCACCACAAACCTTTTAGTCGCCTCGTACGACAGGGATACTGGGGGAGTATTCTTGAAACCCCCCTACCCCCAGGGGGTGAAACGGGGATTCGAACCAGCGCTTGCAACTGCGTGAGTACAGCAGCTTACCAAGTGAGCCATTTAGGCTCAAAATCAATAAAATAAAATACAACATAAAGCAAAATAAAAGAAAGAGAGAAAAACTGATCGTACGTATATATGGAAATGTGAACGGATAACAAGCCCAGTAATTAATAGAAAAAAGTAAATAAATAAATAAGTAAAGAAATAAAGGAGAATCGCTGTTTTTCTGTCACGTCAGCAAAGCACGCCGACAGTTAAATTTATAGTGGAGCCCTATAAATGTGTCGCAAACCTGGAAGAGACTGCCGTTACGCGTTTCAGTTTATCATTTTGACAGAGATGATGATGATGATATAATAATAATAATAATAATAATTAATAATAAATCGTATGGTGGTAGCATGAGCAGACTGTAAAAAACACTATCACAGAGAAAGGATCAGCGCGTCTTTACAGGATGGGATTCTACTGCTAAGGATAAAATCGTATGGCAGCTGGACTGAAATCCCCTAACCTGCTGAACGGGGTAATGGATACTGTTTTTAAGCCTCTGAGGACGGGAAGCCACTCTTAGCTGAATAAAATCGCCTGGCGGGAACTGGGAAAAGAAAGTGAAAGAGTAATTAGAAGCTTTTAACCCTTAAATGATGAGAAATAGGGCAGAAAAAAATATTACTTGGTGGTTTGCATAAAATTTCAAAAATTTCTCAAATCCTGACTGGGGGACCGAAGATGCTCGTGGCCCCTTCAGTCCGTTTACTATTTTTATATTAGTAATGCTATCTTCAAACAGTTTATTTTTGCTGAAGAGGTACGTGTCGACCTGAGGGAGCAATAAAGGAGGTACGGCGTAATGAATAAAGAAAAAAAAAAAGTCTTCATAGCAGTTTACAGTTATAAGAAATCGTTGTTGTTTTTCCGTATCTCATCTGTTTACTATTCACTCTCTTGTATAGCACGAAAAAAAAAGTGTTGACAACATAGCACGAAATCTGTACAGTGTCCCCAGTACACCCACTACATCCCCCGGAAAATGAAGACTGACCACACAACAATAGCACAAAAGGAATACGAAATTTCCGCAGCACTATATCATAACCGATTACAGAATCCACAAAAAAAGTCACCAAAATAGCGCGGTCCATCAAACAATGCCGAGTCAAACGTTGTACCGTATGCATAAGCCTGTAACCCAAGGCCAATACGTCCTATTGGCTTTGGTGTAACCAACAGGTGTGTACGGTGCATAGCAAGTGTGTCGCTTGATCACTGTACATCATCTTTCCGGTTTTACCCCCCCCATGGAATGCCAGCTAGGCCTATATGAGTAATGTGTGTTTACTTTTCTGTTGCTGTCGTAGTTGTTGTTGTAATGCTTGGAGAAAACTCTCATTGATAGCATCACCGTGCCCATACCGGCCAGCCTACAACACTCCCATCTTCACAGGGCGTATGACCCTCGCCCTACTCAATCACTATACCATCCCGTGACCCGTCCTATCCATTCCTTTCCACCAGTAGCTGAATTCTGCCCTCCCGCCCCCACTGCATTGAACTTCAGGGAGGAATCTGCCCGTTAATGCTTTTTACCGCCAACACCGTCCCTCATACAGTGTTCATCTTGTCACGTCCTGCACCAACCCCCACCATCTTAAACCCACCCCACCCACTCCTTCCTGCCCATCCCACCCAGTTTTGTTCCACCACAGTTGACTTCCTCCTTAACGGTTTATATTCATCATCCATCTTCAAAGGGTATATATGAGAAATTCCCTCGTAAAGCTCCACCACCCTCCACCATCCCATCAGAAGCTGTTCTGAAGACACCGGATCGGTTGTAGGAGGAGGAAAAAAGGATGGAGCACAAGACAGGAACATAGAGGAGACTGGGTAGGTATGAGCTGGATCAGATGAAGGCGTTGTTGTTGTTGCTTAACCCAGGTCTGTCTGGCCGGGCAGACCCGTCGACCACAGGTAAGCAACAGCTTCTGTGGGATCCTCTTATAGGTGCAGTATAGGACATACGTCGCGTAAGGATCCTTCGTCCCCTTGTAATAGACACAGCCTCACCAGAATCACACCAGGGTCCTTCCCTACGTCGAGGTACAGGAATATATGAAGCGATCTGATTCCTGGGTGGACACCGCAGCTGCTCCACCCAGGATGCACAGCGCCACCACATTCAGACTCCTCGTCAGCGTCAGATGGAGGTGGTGGAATGTGCGTTGAAGGTGTTCAGAGAAGACATTGTGCAGCAAGTGAGGTGGTGTGCGGGGTGAGGAGTATACGTGGGGGGGGGGGGAGTAGATATAAGTGGGTGAAAGGAACTACTTGGTGGAACGAGGAGATGAAATGAGTTGTGGAGGAGAAGAGGAAGGCGTATAGTGAGTGGATAGAAAGTAGGGGAATGGAGGATGTGTAGAAGAGAAAAAGAAAGGTGAGCCGAATATTCTGAGAAAAAGAGAGAGAGAGAGAGAGAGAGAGAGAGAGAGAGAGAGAGAGAGAGAGAGAGAGAGAGGCGGTTGAGGAGTATGGAAGAAAACAGAGTGTAAAATGGAGGAAATGTAAGAAACTGTTTTGGATGGAGTCTAGAAAGTAGGTTAGTGATATGGGAAGTATTATAGAGGCACTGTTGGATGCTGGCATAGAAAAGAGAGAACGTGATTAGATGGAGAGAACATTTTTAGGCGTTGTTAAGTATAGAGAACCAAAGTAATTCAAGTGTAAGTGCTTGGGGATTGGCAAGAGCAGGTGAGAGGCGAGAAGAAAGAGAACAGCATGATGGAAATGTGTGAGGCACTGAAGGAAGTCAAAATACGAAAAGCCCAAGGAATTTAAGGAGTGCGTGTGGAGAAATTCTGGAATACGGGGGAGATAAGTGATAAGTTGAGTATGAAAAATATACAATCTGACCTGCGAGGGAAAGAGTTGCAGAGGACTAGAAATCAGGTATAAAATTCCCATACGCAAGCGGAAAGGAGAAAGACAAGTGCTGGCAGCCTTAGGCCCGGTATCTGTTTTTTCAGTGTAACAGGAAAGATTTATGGTAGGATACTTGTCGATAGAGTTAGGAAGATAACCGATGGATTTGTAAGAGATGAAAAGGAGAATTTTAGGAAGCAGATCAGATATTCTCTTTAAGATGTTTAGTGGAAAGGCATTTAGAGGAAGAAAAGAAGTTGTATGCATGTTTCATGGATCTGAAGAAAGCATATGACAGAGTAACTTTGTGTTACATCACTCTCTCCACGAAGAAGAAAAAAAAAAAAAAAAAAAACGACTATTCAGCACAACAGAGTATCTCAGCAACATCCTTCCTCCTACACCCAACACTACACTTGACAGTCACATACATAGCTATCACAGACATCCAAGGCCTTTAAGTACATTGCCTCCCTCATGAGCCACCACCAGACATCCTCCCCTCAAAAGCCAGACACAACCCATCCCTGACAATACCAACACAAACCACCGCGTTGGTATGTACCTCCAGGTCACTGATGGAGCCCTTTCTAATTCCGTTCTTGCTGCTTTTCTAAGACCGTCTTCTGTGTATTCAGATGATTTTAAAGCAGGCAGGAGAGACTGTTTGATTTAAAGAAGCTAAACAGTCCTCATTAACCCCTTCATTGTAAGGGTGGACTGAGCACTGTGGTGGTGAACTGAGCACTGTGGAGTGGACTGAGCACTGTGGGGTGGACTGAGCACTATAAGGGTGGACTGAGCACTGTGGGGTGGACTGAACACTATGGTGGTGAACTGAGCACTGTGGAGTGGACTGAGCAGTGTGGGGTGGACCGAGCACTGTGGGGTGGACTGAAGACTGTAGGGGTGTATTGAGCACTGAAGTGGTAGACTGAGCACTGTGGGATGGATTGAGCACTATGAATGAACACTGTGATAGTCGAATGAGCACTGTGGGGATGGACTGAGCACTGAGAGGGTCGAATGAGCATTGCAAGAGTAGGCTGAGCATTGTATATGGAGTAAAAAGCATCATGTGTGTAAATAAAGCACGGAGAGGCTGGGGTAAACACACAATACGGAGCACCATGAGAGAGAGTATGGTGATGGAGGCAGCCACGGCCAGGAAGAGACACACCATCCTGTCCGACTGCATGGTTTAGTAGTCACTGTTCCGTATACACCTTCACGCACTCACACTCCACCCCAACCCCTCACCCCTGCCCCACACACCCCCTCACCCCTGCCCCAAACACCCCCTCATCCCCTGCCCCCCCCAACCTCTCACCCGCTGCCCCACACACCCTATACCCCTTACCCCCACCCACCCCTCACCCCTGCCCCAAACACCCCCTCACCCCCTGCCCCCCAACCTCTCACCCGCTGCCCCACACACCCTATACCCCTTACCCCCACCCACCCCTCACCCCTGCCCCACACACCCGCTCACCCCTGCCCCACACACCCGTCACCCCTATCGCACACACCCCTCACCCCTGCCCCACACCCCCACACCCCTGCCCCAAACACCCCCTCATCCCCTGCCCCCCAACCTCTCACCCGCTGCCCCACACACCCTATACCCCTTACCCCCACCCACCCCTCACCCCTGCCCCAAACACCCCCTCACCCCCTGCCCCCCAACCTCTCACCCGCTGCCCCACACACCCTATACCCCTTTCCCCAACCAACCCCTCACCCCTGCCCCACACACCCGCTCACCCCTGCCCCACACACCCGTCACCCCTATCGCACACACCCCTCACCCCTGCCCCACACACCCCCTCACCCCTGCCCCACACACCCCCTCACCCCTGCCCCACACACCCCCTCACCCCTGCCCCACACATCCCTCACCCCTGCCCCAAACACCCCCTCACCCCCGCCCCACCCACCCCTCACCCCTGCCCCACACACCCTATACCCCTTACCCCCACCCACCCCTCACCCCTGCCCCAAACACCCCCTCACCCCTGCCCCACACACCCCCTCACCCCTGCCCCACCCACCTCTCACCCCTGCCCCACACATCCCTCACCCCTGCCCCACACACCCTATACCCCTTACCCCCACCCACCCCTCACCCCTGCGCCACACACCCTATACTCACTCTTACCCACCCCTTACCCCAACCCCACACACCCTATACCACTCACTCTTACCCACCCCTCATCCCTACCCCACACACCCTATACCACTCACTCTTACCCACCCCTCATCCCTACCCCACACACCCTATACCACTCACTCTGACCCACCCCTTACCCCTACCCCACACACCCTATACCACTCACTCTTACCCACACCCCTCATCCCTACCCCACACACCCTATACCACTCACTCTTACCCACACCCCTCATCCCTACCCCACACACCCTATACCACTCACTCTTACCCACCCCTCACCCCTACCCCACACATTCCTTATCCTGACATCGTTAGTTCAAACAGATTCTCGTCTAATAACTTCATATCAGTGACAAGAAGGAATACTCAGACAGTGCAATACGCGTCCCCACCAACTGGTCCAAGTGTCGAATATCTGTGCACTGCGACCATCATCGGTACACTGGGCTGAAATCTAATTATTGAGTCTTGCCTAACCCTTAACCCCCACCAGCTTTGCTTTATATCAGATCAAAACTGTCTGAGCTGACTTATGCCCAGTGACTTAGGTATTTGACTTTCCCTGTGGCCTTGACTTTTGACTGATTGTTCTCAACTTTGAGTCTCTCTATCCTTATTATGACCTGAACATTTCCACAAATTTTGGTCTACCTCAGATAATTATAAAGTGTTTAGTCCGACCTTGCCATGTGACTTTGACCTTTGACCTAATGTTCTCAACAGCAATAGGTCAGCATCATGGATGATCCTCAACTTCTTCACTAGGTTTGCTGTAAATCAGATCAGAAATGTTTTAAATATTTTGTTCACCGACAGACACTGGGGCAGAACCTTGATCTTACCCTGCGACCTTCACCACTAACTGAATGTTCTCAACATTGAATCTTTTGTTCCTGCCTAAGGGCGCCTCCACACTAAGGCAGAATTCAGACTTATTCCGACGCGAATTGTCCGATTATGTACGTTAGGAGTAATGTTGGAATAAGAACACTTGGTTTCACAGGGTCACATTCTGACCATAATGCTTCCCACTGTTACCTGCATCATGTCTAACAGTGAGAAATAGATTGGTCAGAGGGTGACCCAGTGAAACCAGGTGTTCTCATTCCAACTTTACCCCCAACGTACGTACATAATCAGACAATATTCGCGTCAGAGTAAGTCTGGCTCCGGCCTTGGTGTGGCGCCACCCTAACCCTTTACATTTCAGTCAGGTGTAGTGGAAATCACACACACACACACACACACACACACACACACACACACACACACACACAACTGAATATTCTTGTCAGAGGTCGACCCCAGTGGTGCTTAATGGAATGTGTGGTGGTGAGTGGAATGTGTGGTGGTGAGTGGAATGTGTGGTGGTGAGTGGAATGTGTGGTGGTGAGTGGAAGGTATGGTAGTGAGTGAAATGTGTGGTGATAAGTGGAATGTGTGGTGGTGAGTGGAATGTGTGGTGGTGAGTGGAATGTGTGGTGATAAGTGGAATGTGTGGTGATAAGTGGAATGTGTGGTGGTGAGTGGAATGTGTGGTGGTGAGTGGAATGTGTGGTGGTGAGTGGAATGTGTGGTGGTGAGTGGAATGTGTGGTGGTGAGTGGAATGTGTGGTGATAAGTGGAATGTGTGGTGGTGAGTGGAATGTGTGGTGATAAGTGGAATGTGTGGTGGTGAGTGGAATGTGTGGTGGTGAGTGGAATGTGTGGTGATAAGTGGAATGTGTGGTGGTGAGTGGTATGTGTGGTGGTGAGTGGAATGTGTGGTGATAAGTGGAATGTATGGTGGTGAGTGGAATGTGTGGTGATAAGTGGAATGTGTGGTGGTGAGTGGAATGTGTGGTGGTGAGTGGAATGTGTGGTGATAAGTGGAATGTGTGGTGGTGAGTGGAATGTGTGGTGGAGTGGAATGTGTGGTGATAAGTGGAATGTGTGGTGATAAGTGGAATGTGTGGTGAGTGGAATGTGTGGTGATAAGTGGAATGTGTGGTGGTGAGTGGAACGTGTGGTGCTGAGCGGAATGTGTGGTGGTGAGTGGAATGTGTGGTGGTGAGTGCTGGGTACCACATAGTCCACAGTTCCACCTGGTGTTTCAAAGTACAATAAGTATACCCATAATGATTGCTGGGAATATTCTGTATACACAGTTATTATTATGAACATTTATGCACTTCAGCCTCGCACTAAATGAAAAGAGTAAACTGTATTGACAACTCAACAGTGCTTAATAACGGCTTCTCTTTTAACCCTTGCCCTTTCCCCTCCTCTCTCTCCCTCTGTCTATCTATCTGTCTATCTGTCTGTCTATCCGACTGTTTGTCTGTCTGTTTAACATTTATCTCGTAAGCTGTTTGGTTGACATGAACAGGAAATTGCATGCTTAACGTAAACATAATTAAATAACTTTCAGCAAACTGTCATGGGAAATGTCAACTAAGCAGCGCTGATGGGTAGGTGGCACAGAGAAAATACCATCATTACTGCACAGTAGTTGATCAGTGGTGAAGGATAGTCCTTAGTAGTTCTGTAACTTTTATGGTGTTAGGAAAATATCTGGGTGTATCCATGACTGGCTGGCACAGCAGTTACACAATATAAACCCTTATATGTTCCAAGACTTTCCATCTCCAGTGTGTAAAATATACTGGAAAAAGTATTGAAATCTTTACCTTCCAACGCCCTCTAATACCCCACATAAGGAATAAACAGTACACTGAAGCTCTCTGTTAAATTGCTAAATATTTAGGCCCCCTTCGTATGAACAGACTTTTTCCGTGCGGAAAGCTAGCCACGCGGAAGCTTGTCGAGAAGACCTGTCTTCACATAAGCATTTTTTTCCCGCGCATATGCTGTAGATTAATATTAACAACAGTATTAATAATAATTGATAGTTATAACAATAACAATAATGATAATAATAATACCGGGTAATAATATTAATAATACGGTATGTAATAAATTATATAGCATTTCTTAATATTAAAACACTTTTTCATGTTACAAATCCTTAAAAAACACATACTTAATAGATAATATCCACAGCAACAACCATACCCTGCCAACAGATGAACCACAACTGCTGTGGCTGCGCGGAAAAATTCCGCCCGTGTGAAGTACTCCACAGCCTTCTGCAGTACTCTAGACTGCTGCGCACGTTGCAGTGTGGCAGTGCACGCAGGCGGTGAATTTCTACTGCTCGGAAATTTTGCCACGCAGTCTCCGTGTGAATGGTCCCGTTTAACTTCATTAATTTCTAAAACCTCGCGGAGAATCCACATGGAAAAAATACCTCATGGGAAGTAGCCCTTAAGGATGGCGCACCTACTTTACATTTCCTGTTAAGACATGACTCGTGCTGCTTCCAACTAATTTTCTTATCCCTGTTGTGAGAAATCCAGGCTTGAAGGAATTTGTGATGAGAACTGACAGCACAACCACTCAGAGAGAAAGTAAAAAGACTCACAGAGACGCTGATATTTAGTCAAGAAAAGGGAACACAGCCAAAGAGAAATCTGCGTCTAGCACTGTTGTTGAACTGTCTTCCACATCTTCTTCCCAGACAGAAACACAGACGGAGGACTCTTCAAGTGTCGCCGATGACACCATCCACTGAGCTTGCAGACGAAGTTGTAGACAATGGAAAACTCGAGTAAAGAATATTGTGTGACAGGCTTAGTTGCTGCGTTGGGCGGATCACAAGCCTGATTCCATGGTCATTTACGTGGTGACTAAGACACAAGATGTCTTGGTTGCAGATTATGTCAGCCGAGCTTCTATTACGCGGCAAAGACAGCAACACGCGACTAAATGAACCTGTATGTTGACAAAATGTCTCAGGTAAGAAAGATCGTAGTATATATATATATATATAAAATAGGATATTCTTTGCCTTGGAATTTTTGCTTAACATTTTGGGTTATATATATATATATATATATATATATATATATATATATATATATAAAGTATATATATATTGTAACCGCCTGCACTCATGGAGGGGGAAACGGGGTAATGAAACCCGCCCAGCTGGACTGGACTATTTATTCGGTCATACCTGGCATTGCAGTGTTAGTCTCTCAGTATGCTATAATGGCATTATTCGTCATTGTTGCAACACTTGCTCATACTCATAATTACAATTTACCAAAGTTTCCTTCGTATACACATATCGCTTTAATTCTCGTCCTTACTTTCCTACATTTATAATCGGGTTATGTCGTGACATCAACCACGTGCAGATTAATAAGTATTCTTAAAGTAAGCAAGGGCAACTCACTTGTGGCGGGTCCAATTTTCGTCTTACAGTATCAGTGTGTGGGTAGGGGTGTGAAGTACACAACGCTAGTCCCTCACGGCCGTAATATCCTCACAGCGATAACACCTTCACAGGATGGTCGTGGAGTCACACCTCGCGCTTGAACTCCATCATTTGGAGTCTCCGTATAGCAACTCCACAGGATCAACAGTCCCTCGTCCCTCACTCGTCCCCGACTACCCACACACTGACCCACACTTACCCACACTCGCCCATAGCGTCTGTTCTAAGGCCTGGTGTTCATTAATGCCACGCTGATGGACGTTATGCTAACGCGACCGTATAGAAACTGTGTAAACACCGCGTAAGCATCCTGGTGTGTCTCTCCTGCACTCTCTATCCCTCTCCCTCTCTCTCTCTCTCTCCTTTACCGCGTTAGATGCGGTAAAATATATATATATATATATATATATGTATATATATATATATATATATATATATATATATATATATATATATATATATATATATATATATATATAGACAAACAGACAGAGAGAGGTATAATTATATATGTAATACGTATATATTATATATGCTCGTATATATTATATATTACATATAATCCCAGTATATATTATATATTTATTTATACTTATATTTACATATAATAAACATATATATATTATATATACTCATTTGTGTGTGTGTGTGTGTGTGTGTGTGTGTGTGTTTGAGTATATGATTTTTTTTAGGCCTGGGAACATTTACTCAACATTATGGACCACGATGCATAGATGGTCATGGGCCAGAGCTCAGCGGGGAAGAGTGGCAAAGGATTTTCGTGGGTAGGGACGAGGAGGGAGCGGAGGAGGTTGGCCAGGTCACCTCCTCTACCCTACCTCTCCTGAGATCCTCTTAAGCCCCAACCCCAAACGAAAAGATGGTGGTGGCCCTTCAGGGCTGGAGACGAACACGCTCTTAGAGTGCTACCATACGGTAGAGAACAGGCCTAGTAGAAGTCAGACTACTAGCAGCCTGAACTGGTAGCAGAGTACCAGCAGCCACAAGTAGTATCAGTCAAACAACCAGCAGCCAACACCGGTATCAGTCAGATTACTGGCAGCCAGAACTAGTGTCAGTCAGACTATCAGCAGCCAGAACTAGCGTCAGTCAGACTACCAGCAGCCAGAACTAGTGTCAGTCAGACTATCAGCAGCCAGAACTAGTGTCAGTCAGACTACCAGCAGCCAGAACTAGTGTCAGTCAGACTACCAGCAGCCAGAACTAGTGTCAGTCAGACTACCAGCAGCCAGAACTAGTGTCAGTCAGACTACCAGCAGCCAGAACTAGTGTCAGTCAGACTACCAGCAGCCAGAACTAGTGTCAGTCAGACTACCAGCAGCCAGAACTAGTGTCAGTCAGACTACCAGCAGCCAGAACTAGTGTCAGTCAGACTACCAGCAGCCAGAACTAGTAGCAGTCAGACTATCAGCAGCCAGACCTAGTAGCAGTCAGGCTACTAGCAGCAGTCAGGCCTAGTAGCAATCAGACTATCAGCAGCCAGACCTAGTAGCAGTCAGACTAAAAGCACTCTCCCACCTGAGTCATAAGCTAGCCAGGAGGGGTAAAACTGGCTATTTCCCTCCCAAACAATATCACGTGGAAGCGTCTGGGAGGAGCCTATGCCCCTGCAGTGAAATGTTGTAGGCAGCAGACAATGATACCTGTCTGTATGTCTGTCTGACTATCAGTCTGTCTGTCAAACTGTCTGTCTGTGTCTACCCGTTTGTCTGTCTCTGCCTGTCTGTCTCTCTGTCTAAGTATCTGTCTGTCTGTCTGTCTGTCTGTCTCTCTCTCTCTCTCTCACACACACACACACACACACACACACACACACACACACACACACACACACACACACACACACGTGTGTGTGTGTGTGTGTGTAATGGTGGTTTCCCTAATCTCCCATTCCAACCACATCCCCCTTTGATGTTACAAATTTATTACACCATTCGTACTTATAGACACATATGCCAAGCCTGCTAATGAGTGCATAAAAAAATGTTCAGGTCCTACAATATCCCCCTTTATGATTCGTGTCGTTCTTTGCTGTTCGGTCTACATTGCTGATTATGTAAGCAATAGAGATGGTGGATTTATCACAAATATCACGGTAGGTTAATCACTGTAATACTGCAGTGAAAGGTGACCTAGATCACTTGTAGTTTAATCTAACATAAAATATTTAAGGCCATGAACGTGAAGGCTAACATTCCCTTAACATAGGTTTCACATGGAAGTATAGGCTAATTACGCAGCTGTAATTTGCGTAAAACGAATTACTATATTGTACTATAGCCATTACCTGTAATTATCGTATCACAGATAACTCTCAAGCAAAATCATTTCACCTTTATGATCCTGCTACCAAACCCTATCCCTCCATACCCCTCGTGCTTTCCCCACACCACACCACACTGCCTGCTATGGACAGTTTGTTCTGCTGGTCTGGTTTCACGTATCTCTCAATGCCAGGGTTCAAGAGTATGCTGGTGAAGCAACACTACTCTTTGTTATCCAGTGTGTATGAATGGTGGCGTGTCTGTGAAAGAATTAAGTATGGCACAGTGTGAATGAAAAGCAGTTCATCGAGTGTACGTGTATGCATATGTTAGTGTCAATGAAAGAGACATGGTATACGTAGTGTGAATGAAGATGCAGGCTGTCAAGTGTGTGTGTATGAACAGAAGTCTCAGAGATAGAAGTATGTATGGTATAGTGCGAATGATCAGGACTGAGATTCACAAGCAAAGTTATAATCAGTTCTCTCTCGTAACTCATTTATTCACTTGCAGAAAGAGCAAGTGACATGAAAAGATGATGCACTGTCTTTACAAAGCTTAAAAAAAAGAGGCGGGGGTGATGCTGTGCTGTTTCCTTGTCGTTCCTGTGAAATTATAGCTGCGACTGAGAAGTGATGGTAAGGTTGTCTATGAATCCGTGCTCAGGTAAATGGATGGATGATGGGTGAGAGAGCATATTAAAATCAGACATTATAGGAGTTATAAAAGAACTGAAATAGAGGTGTGCAGTTCATGTAGCAAAAATAAGGGAAAACCGATGGAGCAAGAGGCTGACTGACTGGACTCTAAAGGGGATATCACTCGGTACCTTGTATGAGGTTTGCCAAGGAAACGTGAGCAAATCGGCACGATATCATGGTAAATGTTTATGGTATCCTCGGCAAGCTTGGGATCCATTTGGATGGATTCCCGCCCATCATACGAGGTACAAAACAGTGTGACCAACTAGGCGACTCAACAGAGAATATTTCGTGGTTTAGCATTGAACATCCAACCTATCACTGAATACTTAATCATCATCATCATCCGGAACTCCTTTCCCACCCTAGGGCAGGGCGAGGAGTAGCAATGTCCAGACAGCCCAAATTTGCCCAATCCAATGGGCCACGCTTCCCTCACTCATCATTCAAGCCCCCGGAATCCTGACTGTATCGGATACGCCAAAAACATTCACCACGTTCTGTAGCTTCACATAAACGTATCCGATAGAGTCAGTCCAGACTCTGCCATTTTAAAAAGGGTTGCCAAAATCCCTGATCATGCACTTCTTCTCACAACATTCATCCAGCCAGCTTGATCTCCTGTCAGTTCCCTAACCTCACCGACCTCCAAACCTCTCTTCCTCACACATTCATCTACTATATCTCTCCACCTTCTCCTCGGCCTACCTCGCCTCCTCCCTCCTTTGAATTCGCTCAGATATACCTTTATCACCACTCTATTGTTATCCATTCTCTCCACATGACCATACCATCTCAGTACACTCTCTTCGATTCTAGTGTCCATCGACTTCCTCACTCTGCATCTTTCACGAATCACATTATTTCGTATACTATCCACCCTCTGTACTCCACATACAGTACATTCCTCAGCAGTCTCATCTCCCCTGCTCTTACTTTTGACTTTTCATTTTTATGCCACAGCAAAGTCTAACATCCATATGTTAAAGTTGGCACTAACACACCTTCATGTAAGTCTCGTGCAGCTGCAACGCTCAAGCCTCTGTTTCTTATCAAGGCCTTCATTGCACCAGCTACTTTTCTTCCTTGTGCCACTCTACTTTCAACTTTTTTTTTGCACATTTTCCTGTCTTTTCTATCACTGTACCCTGGTATTTGGACTCTCTCACCAATTCCAGTCTCTCTCCATTCACTGTGACAGCACACTGTGAGTCACCTTCTCTCTCCAAAACCATCACTTTAGTCTTTTCTGCATTTACTCTCAAGGCACGATGCTTACAGGCATCAGCATAACTCTGCACTAGCCTACCAAGCTCTTGTCCAGTATTTGCAAGCAGTGCTGCATCATCAGCATACAACAAATTTGAGATATTCCATCCATCACCATTCATTACCAACGCCATCCCTCTCTCCATTACTCGTGTTTTTACTTCGCTCATCACCCCGTCCATATACATATTGAACAACCATAGGGACATCACACAACCTTGTCGCACGCCCACACCGATCATGAACCATTCACTTAGATGCCCATGAACCCTTACACATGCTTCACTACCATCATAAAAACTCCTAACGGCACCTAGCAGCTTACCCTCTACACCGTACATGCGCAAAACTTTCCACAATCCTTCTCTATCCACTTTGTCATATGCTTTATCCAGATCTATGAATGTCATAAACACCTTATGGTCCTTCTCACAAGCCTTCTCTACTATCTCTCTCACAGGAAGTATTTGGTCCACACATCCTCTGCCACTCCGAAAGCCACCCTATTCATCACTCACTAGGACTTCTGATATCTCTCTTACTTTCTGTATAATAATTCTTCCATATACCTTCCCTACCACACTTAGTCTGATATCTCTCTTACTTTCTGTATAATAATTCTTTCATATACCTTCCCTACCACACTTAGTCTGATATCTCTCTTACTTTCTGTATAATAATTCTTCCATATACCTTCCCCAACCACATTTAGTAAGCTTATGCTACGATAATTCTTGCACTCACTTTACTCACCTTTATTTTTGGACAGCAGTACAATCACAGCCTTCTTCCACTCGTTTCACTCATCCATGTCTTCTTACATATCGCCAACAAGCACTTCATTCCACTGTTTCCGCCACACTTAAGCATCTCTGCATACACATTATCATCCCTAGCTGCTTTCCCATTTTTCAACCGCTTCACAGCGTTCTTCACCTGTGCGAGTGTCACGTCTCCTGGTACTGCATTCCATCTCTGCACCTCTCCCCCCCAACCAATCTTGTTTACAGCCGCTCTGCTTTCTCTATTCCTATTCATCAGGGTTTCAAAATATTCTTTCCATCTGGTCCTTACTTCATCTCCATGGGTTAATCTACCACCTACATCCTTCACATCATCACATTTCTTTCCGCTTTCACTTCTACATTTCCGCACGTCTTTCCAGAATAACTTTATATTTTCAGAGTAGTTAGCATTCATTTTTCTTCCTAGATCCTCATTTACCTCCTCCTTTTTCCTCTTCACTAGTCTCTTTAGTGCGTCTTGCTTGCAACATATTCAGGCCTTATATCAACTGAACCCCTGTTCTGTAACCACTTTAGCCACTTCTTCCTCTTTTTCCCCCACCACTTTTTTTACCTCCTCATCTCACCATGCAATACCTTTCTTCTTTGTTGTTACTCTTGCCACCCCACACACCGCTTTAACATTCCTAATTAAGCAATCCCTATATGCATTCCAGAGGCTGTCCAGATCCATTTCATTCCAATTCAGTAATTCTAACTCCTCCTCTCCTTTCGTCCTGTAATCATCTGCCATTTCTTTGATCCACAGCTTCTCAACTTTCAGCCTTTTTCCCTGACTGCTCCTCTCTTTCCTTAATAATATTATTAAATAAATATTTGGTAGCTACTGTGATCATCAAGGGATAATGCTTGAACCAGCTCCCTGCACTGGCTGCCTTCCTCTATTCTCATGAGCCATTCTCGACTCCACAGCCTCCTTCTCATGGTTGTAGCCTCCTCCTCCTCCTCCTTCTCCTCCTCCTCCTCCTCCTCTTCCTTAAGAGCCGTCACTGCAAGAGCCATGGCAGCAATTGCTCTCACCTCTAGAGACCCTGAGAAAGCCATTTTAACTGATGGGGTTCCTGGACAATTCCGTCTGTTTGTATACAATGCTGCTTCTCCTTCTTCTCCACCGAGGCGGCTATCGCATTATCTAGTGACCTTGACTGGGTATAGTCAGCCAAAAAGCCGTGTTTTCGTTCCGAACCCCGTAAATATTCGAACAGATAAGTGGAAGGAGCAGGGATAGCTTCACAAGTCTGGTAACTGTGTCAGACCAGACGGTGGTGGGGGTGGAGGTGGGGTAGTGGAGGGTGTGTAATTCACCGGGTCGGCCAGGATCACCTGATGGTCGTGATCGTCAGCTTTTACCCTCCCGGAAGGGAGCTGAGAGCTCATATAGTCCGATCTAAGGGCAAGGCTGTGACCTTCACACACGCACACACCCGTCTCCTTGCTCAAGGGGGACAGTAACCACCCACTTCGTCAAGGTGATATTACACCTGATTTAATACCTGAAAATAGTGAAAATGTATCGTTTACCTGAAATAATGCCTATAACGTGTAGCCAGACAAGCTTTAACAGAAATGACGAGGTACTACCCCGCCCCCTCCCCACTTTCCTGCCACACCCCCTCCGCCGGGTATCAACTAGCCACATAGCATGGGAATAAAGGACAGACAGTTGTGTTTTTACTGTATGTTTACCTTCAGAACATGACAGGATATATTACATACTATGTGTGGTGTGGCACAGAGGCATGCGGTGCCTTCACAGTAATAACGAGAAAAGCATTTGTTTCCACAAATGGTTTTTGTTTTGGTAAAGGGGTGAGGGAAACCTGGCCACAGGTGTTACGCACGGTGACGACACCAAGGTATACGCCCACCAACATGTAGTCACAGCTTAACAGTCAATCAGATTTCTACATTGGGCGATATGAAATAAAGGGGAGATTCATGTCATCACTAATAAACGCCGTTTTATGTTATCACAATCATGACATTTCATTAAATTCCAAACACTCGTTATGAAACGTAAGCCACCGTTATTCCGTCCTCTGAAGTATTCCAAATATCAAAGGTGAATTAGACATGACAGCCCATGTATATGAAACTGCAGTATATTATGATTACATGTAAACTCATGATGATGCATATGTAAACATTCAGGTACATAATAATGATAAAGATTGACTATAACTCTATTACCCAGTATGTTATTCCCAACAGTTTCCACCCTACGGTAATGCATGGTATATAAATCATGACAGCACACACACCCTCCACTACCCCACCTTCACGCTGAAGTCACTCACCCCCGCACCGTCTGGTCTGACACAGTTGCCAGACTTGTGAAACTATCTCTGCTGCTTCCACTCATCTGTTCGAGTATTTACGGGGTTCGGAACGAAGACACGGCTTTTTTGTTTGGCTACACAAGCGAGACAGGCACTGGCAACAGAATACGAAGGAGAGTCACCGCCGACAATACGAGAAACGTGTGCGATAAGGTCTGTGGCTGGTTCCATAGAAGTTTTCTTCAGCAAACCTCATACAAGTGTACAAAGTGAAATGATAGTTAACAAATTAATCACTGGTCTGGCCATGATTCAAACTCAGGCCCTCGCGCTGTATACGCGCGCACGTTACCACTGAGCCAGAGAGGATCCCACTTTGCCTTTAGGCAACGCGGGCATTTATAGACCTCTTTGCACCCCCTTTTTTTCCCCTTTGAGGTTAGAACACACCGTAGCGCAGCATCGGAGGTTACCATTGGGAAGGCTGCAGACTACACCAAACAGCTCATTCTCGGGATGTAAGGACTAGCATCGGAGGCCGCCACTGGGGAGGCTGCGGACCACACTGAACAGTTCACCCCCTGGATGTAAGGACAAGGATGCTGCCAGCCAACCACAAATTGCCAACCAAGCCTCGCCTCACATCCCACACCGCTGCCAACCAATGTACAAAGTGAAACAAACTTTAAAAATTAATTACTGGTCTGGCCGAGATTCGAACTAAGGTCCTCATGTTTCATACACACGCACATTACCACTGAGCCAAAGAGAGTATCATTATACCGCTTTGGGGCGACGCTGGCATTTATAGACTCCATTACACGAGGTACCGTGTGATACGCCGAGACTGTAAGCGTAGTAGAAGAAGGCCAGACGGGACGTAGAGAGATGAGACAATGAAAGTTGCAGGCAAAACATGGAAAGAGATTGGCTCAGGCAAGGAATTCGAGGAAAAGGTTGGGGAGGCCTTTGTTCAGCAGTGGACTTGCAATAGCTGAAGATGATGATCTCTCTCTCTCTCTCTCTCTCTCTCTCTCTTTCTATGTACACACACACACACACACACACACACACACACACACACACACACACACACATATATATATATATATATATATATATATATATATATATATATATATATATAGATAGATAGATAGATAGATAGATAGTGTTTAAGGTGGCAGATCAGATGAAGAGGGAAAACTGGGATATCATGGGTGAGCAGTGTGTGAAGAAATATGAAGGAAAGGTAATGGTGAACAGTAAGGATATTAAAGACGTCTGTAGAGAGCATTATAACCGGGTGCTGAATGAGGAGTTTGAATGGATCAGGGAAGGCTTGAAGTCGGCGAATCTAGTGCTTGACTCTTGGCCTTTGATTGATGCTGCTACTATGAGCAGGGCAATAGGCAAGATGCAGTTGGAGAAGGTGGCAGATGTGTGCAGAGGGCATCACAAGATATACGGGTGGGTTTAGCTGCTGATTTGATCAATACGATTGCATTTGAGCGTATTTTCCTAGATGACTGGCTGAAGAGTGTGATTGTAAATGAGCATGAGAGGAGATGATGCCCTGGAATGAAGATATTAAAGAGGCATACAACTTTTGGAATAGGTATTGAAGGTGATGGAGAGAGTCGTATAAGGTATGATATGAGAAAGAGTTGATGACATGCAGTTTGGGTTTATGCCAGGCAATGGGATCACTGGTAAAATTTTTCTTGTCCGACAGCTTCAGAAAAATTATATAGGAAAGAAAAGGGAGCTGTACTCTGTTGATTTGGAGAAGGCCTTTGATAGACTCCCAAGAGCGGTGGTATGGTGGGCAATGAGTATGCTTTAGATCGGCGAGTGGCCGGTGAGAGTAGGTATGTCTACGTATGTGGGTGCTCGCACCCATGTCAAGAGTGAATGGAGATTTGAGTGATGAGTTTTTCATGTATGTTGGTGTGTATCAGGGGTCGTGCATTCAGGGGTCAGTCTGGAGCCCCTCACTGTTTGTCATGGTGTTTGGAGCTTTCTCACATGACATCAGATATGGACTCCCATGGGACATGTTGTATGTTATGACTTGGTGTTGACTGCAGAGAATGAAAGGGAGGCAGAGGAGGGATTTAGGAAATGGGGAGATGTAATAGTGCACAAGGGCCTGATATTAAATTGGATAAATCAGATGTGATAATATCTAGGGCTGGTGGCCGTACTGTCAAAGCAGAGGAAGTGTGGCCATGTGCGGTTTGTCACAAGGATGTGGGAAGTAATTCCATCTTGTGCAGTGTTTGTGGTAAGTGGGTGCATAAGAGATGTAGTGGTATTCGAGGTAGACTGGGAAATAATGCTGATTTCATGTGTGCGATGTGTCAGACAGAGCATGCAAAGTTTGTCAGGCGTGAAAAGATCTTGTTGGAGAGTCTCTTGAGTGGGTGGATTATTATCATTATTTTTTTTGGGGGGGCGGGGGCGTGTCATGTGTTGGACGTGGGGCTGGAGCTTGATGGCTAGGGTGAGGAGTGGTTGGAGGAAGTTCAGGGAGCTGTTGCCTTTCCTAAAATTGAGAGGGTCTCCCTCCGTGATAGAGGATCTTTGTAAGCTGCATGTGTTAGAAGTGTAATGCTGTACGGTAGTGAGACCTGGGTAGTAAAGGAAGAGGATATTCATATGCTCAAACGTACAGAAATGTAAATGATTCGATGATTGTGTAGTGTGTCTTTGAATTCGAAGCCAGGGGGGCTAGGACTGAGATTGGAGAGTTGAGGGGAAGGATGGGCTGGAGTGTATTGATGTTGTGATGATGAAGGGTAGACCTACAGTAGATAGTTTGGTGATGTTGAGAGGATGGAGGAGGACAGCTGGGCACGGAAAGTGAGAAGTGTGAAGGCCGGGGATAGGGTTGCGAGAGGCAATATATTTCTCTAGTATCTATCTATCTATATCTATCTATCTATCATTCATTTCTGTTGAACATATTATATATGTGAAATTTATTCCTCTTGAACATACCACATTAAAAATAATGATAAAAGTTGCCATGTAAAAAAATAAGGAATTTGTTGAATATAAAATAATTTGGGCTTAATGACTTGGCCCCCTGGCCCGTTGTCAATCCTCCCCCCCCCCATAAAAATAATAATAATAATATAGCAAAAGTACCCGTCACCTGTGAGCCAGGTAGACTGTAATAATACTGGCAGGTGAAAACCTAACTAGTATGTATCCATCCTGAATGACTCCCAGTGCTGGCTGAGTGACATGTGAACTCAAGTTGTGACTCTAAACAACTCATATTAATACTTTTTCTTTCCACAATCAGTATTTTCTGAGATTTGAGTTTTCGACAC
The DNA here is from genome assembly GCF_032717465.1 of Coenobita brevimanus. Taxonomy (NCBI): domain Eukaryota; kingdom Metazoa; phylum Arthropoda; class Malacostraca; order Decapoda; family Coenobitidae; genus Coenobita; species Coenobita brevimanus. The sequence goes on along the minus strand of NC_137039.1, from coordinate 21,706,589 downwards.
AGGCAGACACACAGATACATTTCGTACAAAAATAATGACCATCGACTCCGTCTACCTGGTTCAAAAATAACAGCGTCGTACATAAATGACGTAGCGTGAGTGGAAAGAAATGTGCTAGATCAATGTCAAGCGGTGTATAGTGAACCGAATGTGTGTGTGTGTGTGTGTGTGTGTGTGTGTGTGGATGGGTGGGTGAGGGCGTTGAATGGCGTGTACACTTCCCTTCCCCACACGTCAGAAAGGATTAACAACTTGAGTTAGTATTTATAATTTATCTTAACCAGATTCAGGAATGAACTAGGACATAAACCCATCTCCGAGTATACTCCCAAGGGTCATCTTCCCACCCACCCATTTTTCCCCATGAATGTACTGTAGTTTCACCCCATGAACCCATATTCCTGCATGAACCTATTTTTCCGTCGTTGCCAGGTTTGCCTCATGGATCTGTATTCCTCCTTGGACCCGCTGTACTTGGTCGACGATCATTTTCCTCCTTGGATCTGTTTTCTCCATGGACCTATTTCCCCCATCAGTGTACTCTCTCCCATGACCCTGTTTCTCTCATGCACCCCTTCCTTTACACCATGAACCTATATTCCCCCATGGACCTACTTCCCCCATGGACCCTTTTTGCCCATTGGACCCAAGATTGTTCTTTGCTCCATATCCTTTAAACAAAAATTAATATCCTCTCACAGACTTAATTTCCTACATGGACCTATTCCAACCATGGACCTATCTACCATATGGACCTATTCCCCATTGGACCTGCTTTCCTCCATCTGCCCACCCACTCATCCACCAACCCATATACCTATCCACTCACCCAGTATGTAAGCTCGTCTGCTGCCTTGTCCTGAAAAATGCCACACATCCACCCACAAAGCCCACCCACCCCACCCACTTGCCACACCCCACCATCCACCTGACACACCCCACCATCCACCCCATCCACCTGACACACCCCACCATCCACCTCATCCGCCTTACACACCCCATCATCCACCTCACCCACCTAACACACCCCACCATCCACCCCACCCACCTGACACACCCCACCATCCACCCCACCCACCTAACACACCCAACCATCCACCCCACCCGCCTGACACACCCCACCATCCACCCCACCCACCTGACATACCCCATCATCCACCCCACTCACCTGACACACACCACCATCCACCCCACCCACCTGACACACACCACCATCCACCCCACCCACCTGACACACCCCACCATCCACCTGACACACCCTACCATCCACCCCGTCCACCTGACACACCCCACCATCCACCCCATCCACCTGACACACCCCACCATCCAACCCATCCACCTGACACACCCCACCATCCACCCTATCCACCTGACACACCCCACCATCCACCTGACACACCCCACCATCCACCCCATCCACCTGACACACCCCATCATCCACCCCACCCACCTGACACACCCCACCATCCACCCCATCCACCTGACACACCCCATCATCCACCCCACCCACCTGACACACCCCACCATCCACCTGACACACCCCACCATCCACCCCACCCACCTGACACCCCACCATCCACCTGACACATCCCACCATCCACCCCACCCACCTGACACACCCCACCATCCACCTGACACACCCCACCATCTACCTGACCCACCCCACCATCCACCCCACCCACCTGACCCACCCCACCATCCACCCCACCCACCTGATACACCCCACCATCCACCCCACCCACCTGACACATCCCACCCACCTGACACATCCCACCATCCACCTGACACACCCCACCATCCACCTGACACACCTCACTATCCACCTGACACACCCCACCATCCACCTGACACATCCCACCATCCACCTGACACACCTCACCATCCACCTGACACATCCCACCATCCACCTGACACATCCCACCATCCACCTGACACATCCCACCATCCACCACACCCACCTGACACACCCCACCATCCACCTGACACATCCCACCATCCACCTGACACACCTCACCATCCACCTGACACACCCCACCATCCACCTGACACCCCACCATCCACCCCACCCACCCGACACACCCCACCATCCACCCCACCCACCTGACACATCCCACCATCCACCTGACACATCCCACCATCCACCCCATCCACCTGACACATCCCACCATCCACCCCATCCACCTGACACATCCCACCATCCACCCCATCCACCTGACACATCCCACCATCCACCTGACACATCCCACCATCCACCTGACACATCCCACCATCCACACCATCCACCTGACACATCCCACCATCCACCCCATCCACCTGACACATCCCACCATCCACCCCATCCACCTGACACAACCCACCATCCACCTGACACATCCCACCATCCACCCCATCCACCTAACACACCCCACCATCCACCTGACACATCCCACCATCCACCCCATCCACCTAACACACCCCACCATCCACCTGACACATCCCACCATCCACCCCATCCACCTGACACATCCCACCATCCACCTGACACACCCCACCATCCACCTGACACACCCCACCATCCACCCCATCCACCTGACACATCCCACCATCCACCCCATCCACCTGACACATCCCACCATCCACCCCATCCACCTGACACACCCCACCATCCACCTGACACATCCCACCATCCACCTGACACATCCCACCATCCACCCCATCCACCTGACACACCCCACCATCCACCTGACACATCCCACCATCCACCTGACACACCCCACCATCCACCTGACACACCCCACCATCCACCTGACACACCCCACCATCCACCCCATCCACCTGACACACCCCACCATCCACCCCATCCACCTGACACACCCCACCATCCACCTGACACACCCCACCATCCACCCCATCCACCTGACACACCCCACCATCCACCTGACACACCCCGCCATCCACCCCATCCACCTGACACACCCCACCATCCACCCCATCCACCTGACACACCCCACCATCCACCCCATCCACCAGACACACCCCACCATTCACCTGACACACCCCGCCATCCACCTGACACACCCCACCATCCACCTGACACACCCCACCATCCACCTGACACACCCCACCATCCACCCCACCCACCTGACACACCCCACCATCCACCTGACATATCCCACCATCCACCTGACACATCCCACCATCCACCCCATCCACCTGACACACCCCACCATCCACCCCATCCACCTGACACACCCCACCATCCACCCCATCCTCCTGACACACCCCACCATCCACCCCATCCACCTGACACACGCCACCATCCACCCCATCCACCTGACACACCCCACCATCCACCCCACCTACCTGACACACGCCACCATCCACCCCACCCACCTGACACACCCCACCATCCACCTGACACACGCCACCATCCACCCCATCCACCTGACACACCTCACCATCCACCTGACACACCCCACCATCCACCTGACACACCCCACCATCCACCCCATCCACCTGACACACCCCAGCATCCACCTGACACATCCCACCATCCACCTGACACATCCCACCATCCACCCCATCCACCTGACACATCCCACCATCCACCCCATCCACCTGACACACGCCACCATCCACCCCATCCACCTGACATACCCCATCATCCACCTGACACATCCCACCATCCACTCCCTCCACCTGACACATCCCACCATCCACCCCATCCACCTGACACACCCCACCATCCACCTGACACACCCCACCATCCACCTGACACACCCCACCATCCACCCCACCCACCTGACACACCCCACCATCCACCTGACACACCCCAACATCCACCCCATCCACCTGACACACCCCACCATCCACCCCATCCACCTGACACACCCCACCATCCACCCCACCCACCTGACACACCCCACCATCCACCTGACACACCCCACCATCCACCCCATCCACCTGACACACCCCACCATCCACCTGACACATCCCACCATCCACCCTATCCACCTGACACACCCCACCATCCACCCCATCCACCTGACACACCCCACCATCCACCCCATCCACCTGACACACCCCACCATCCACCCCATCCACCTGACACACCCCACCATCCACCCCATCCACCTGACACACCCCACCATCCACCCCATCCACCTGACACACCCCACCATCCACCTGACACACGCCACCATCCACCCCATCCACCTGACACACGCCACCATCCACCCCATCCACCTGACACACCCCACCATCCACCCCATCCACCTGACACACCCCACCATCCACCCCATCCACCTGACACACCCCACCATCCACCTGACACACCCCACCATCCACCCCATCCACCTGACACACCCCACCATCCACCTGACACATCCCACCATCCACCTGACACATCCCACCATCCACCCCAGCCACCTGACACATCCCACCATCCACCCCATTCACCTGACACACGCCACCATCCACCCCATCCACCTGACACACCCCACCATCCACCTGACACACCCCACCATCCACCTGACACACCCCACCATCCACCTGACACATCCCACCATCCACCTGACACATCCCACCATCCACCCCATCCACCTGACACACCCCACCATCCACCCCATCCACCTGACACACCCCACCATCCACCCCACCCACCTGACACACCCCACCATCCACCCCACCCACCTGACATACCCCATCATCCACCCCACCCACCTGACACACACCACCATCCACCCCACCCACCTGACATACCCCATCATCCACCCCACCCACCTGACACACACCACCATCCACCCCACCCACCTGACATACCCCATCATCCACCTGACACACCCCACCATCCACCCCATCCACCTGACACACCCCATCATCCACTTCATCCAGCAAACCCACCCTGCTAACCCCGCACAGTCACCCCACTTACTCACCACATCCACTTCGCCCAGGTCATCCACCAAACCCATCTTGTTTGTCCATCCACTCAATCACCCACTCTACTTACCAACCCAGCCCACCTCACCCACTCCACCCAACACACCCACCAACCGACCAACCCACCCCTTCCACCTGCCCACCAACCAACCCACCGGCCACCAAGCTTAGATCGCCACCGAAGGATGACTCACACACACACACACACACACACACACACACACACACACACACACACACAGTTGTAGTGTTATTCTTGTGAACGGTTCTGTTTAGTTCTAGAAGCTTCTTGAACTGGGAGGATTTTATAAAGTCATTAACTCCTTCAGTATAGGAGACATTTCCTAAATTAAATGGGTGTGTGTGTGTGTGTGTGTGTGTGTGTGTGTGTATGTGTGTGTGTGTGTGTGTGTGTGTGTGTGTGTGTGTATGTGTGTGTGTGTGTGTGTGTGTGTGTGTGTGTGTGTATTGGAAGGGTTAAGTTTAGGAAAGTTTGTAAGTATGGCAAGTGGCCACCTGTGTAGTTCATCTATACATTAAGACACTCGCATTTATCAGTCAGTCAGCCAGTGAGTCTGAGTGTGGTAGCCAGTGCAAAATGATACGTGGCAGGGTGGTAGTGAGCCTTGCACTGGCCCTCACCTTGCTGTCACTCCTAGTGCTCAGTCCTCCCTCACGCCCCAGCATCGTCAGCTCAGTGCTCAACAACCCAGCAGTATCCGTGGTCAGACTGAGGGACGTAATAACCGGAAGGAACTACACATATTTCGACTTGTTACCGTGGAATCGCAAAGGATTTGATGATTACAACCACACTAACAGTCCCGGCCTTGTGAAAGACAACGACGGCCATGATAAACACGAGGATTTGGAATACTACAATCAAACTAGCCTCACCCTCAAGGAGATACTACGAGACTATGAGGACGATCCAGAAGAAAACAGTTCCTCCAGCGATTCTAAGCCAAGAGACACAGCCGTCAACACTCAACCAAGAGACACAGCCGTCAACAATCAACCAAGAGACACAGCCGTCAACACTCAACCAAGAGACACAGCCGTCAATACTGAACCAAGAGACACAGCCGTCAACACTCAACCAAGAGACACAGCCGTCAACACTCAACCAAGAGACACAGCCGTCAACACTCAACCAAGAGACACAGCCGTCAACACTCAACCAAGAGACACAGCCGTCAATACTGAACCAAGAGACACAGCCGTCAACACTCAACCAAGAGACACAGCCGTCAACACTCAACCAAGAGACACAGCCGTCAACACTCAGCCAAGAGACACAGCCGTCAACACTCAGCCAAGAGACACAGCCGTCAACACTCAACCAAGAGACACAGCCGTCAACACTCAACCAAGAGACACAGCCGTCAGCACTCAACCAAGAGACACAGCCGTCAACACTCAACCAAGAGACACAGCCGTCAACACTCAACCAAGAGACACAGCCGTCAACACTCAACCAAGAGACACAGCCGTCAACACTCAGCCAAGAGACACAGCCGTCAACACTCAGCCAAGAGACACAGCCGTCAACACTCAACCAAGAGACACAGCCGTCAACACTCAACCAAGAGACACAGCCGTCAACACTCAACCAAGAGACAACACTACTTGGTACGAAAAGATGACACGCAGGTTTGCAGAGAGGCTGGCCACACTGAAGGCCGGCTGTCGTAAATATGGCCATGACTTGTCCTACTCTGTCAAACAAACCCTCAAGTACCATCTGTTTTACAACGCGCAGTACAAATTCATGGTGTGCGTTGTGGCAAAGGTGAGAGCTGCTTTTTTTTTCTTTTTTTCTTTTTATTAAATTCAGTTGACGCCATGTTTCCGGGTACTTGAATGGTGAGCGAATGGCAGTGTGGCCTATTCATCCGTACAAATTTTGGTTAGTGTCTTATTCAGTCAGGTTCTTTCTGGCTATCTTGACCCTACTTTCCCCCATCGTCCTGTGAGACAGGAGGTCTGCTTGGAAACTATTATAATAATTATGATTTAGTTATGTATTTTTTATTTATTTATTTATGACACATTCTTATTGGCACCGTAGTCTTTGTAGCACCACTACTTTAGCAACTGATTTAGCACTTTGAACCTTATTATTTTGTGTGTCAGTATCCCATCTCATTATAGACGGAGTGTGGAAGTGGCATCAACAACACATCACAACATATTAACTCCCTCGGTATGGTAACGTCTTTCTTAACTCTTTCTTGCTGCCTCCAGACGATTTCATTCATTTTAGGAAAAGTCTCGTGACTGAAGGAGTTAATGAAAGGTACGTCTGACCCCTTGAGATGAATAAAATCGTCTGAAGGTTAGGAGAATAAATCATATATATAGTATATATGCTGAAGCACGGGGGAGATATAGTAGTAGAATGGATGTGGAAGATGTGCAGATTGGCCTGGGAGGAAGGTAGAGTCTCGGAAGATTGGAAGTCAGGTATAATTATTCCCTTGTACAAAGGAAAAGGGGAAAAAGAAGTGTGTGGTAATCATACGGGCATTTGTCTTCTTAGTATAATAGGAGAAGTGTATGATAGGATACTTATTGACAGAGTTAGAGAAAGAACAGAGAAATTAGTTGGAGAAGAACAGGGAGGCTTTAGGAAGGGAAGAGGTTGTGTAGATCAGATATTCATTCTTAGGTCTTTAGTGGAAAAGTTTCTAGAGAAGGGAAAGAAGTTGTATGCGGCTTTCATGGATTTGGAGAAAGCATATGACAGGGTGGATAGACAAGGATTGTGGAAAGTATTAAGAATATATGGAGTAGATGGAAAGTTGTTGAATGCTGTGAAGAGTGTTTATGATTGTGCTAAGGCTGCAGTGCGTGTGGATGGCGAACTAAGTGAATTTTTCTCTTTGGAGGTTGGGTTGAAACAGGGATGTGTCATGTGTCCATGGTTGTTCAATCTGTTCATGGATGGGGTAATAAAAGAGGTGCAAGGTAGGGTAGTGGATGCTGGAGTGGCCCTGGTGAGAGAGGATAGTGTTTGGAAACTCCTTCTACTGTTGTTTGCAGATGATACTGTGTTGTTGAGTGAAGACGAAGGGGAGCTGCAAGTCTTGGTGGATGAGTTTGGGGGAGTGTGCAATAAACGGAATCTAAAGGTGAATGTAGGGAAAAGTAAAGTGATGGTCTTTGAGAGAGGTGAAGTCAGTGAATGTACAGCGAGGTTTGGATGGTGAGGAATTGGAAAATGTGAGTACGTTTAAGTACTTGGGTAGTGTGATGAGTAAGGATGGAGGTTTGGAGAGTGAAGTGCTTGAAAGGATACAGGAGGGAAGAAAGGTTGCTGGTTCTTTGAAAGCAGTGATAAGAAACAGGGAAGTGAGCATCGAAGTGAAAAAGTTACTACATGACAGTATTGTGATACCAACTCTGACGTATGGAAGTGAAGCTTGGACATTGTTGGAAGGACACAAGTCAAGAGTGAGAGCAGTTGAAATGAGTTATTTAAGAGGAGCCTCTGAAGTCACATGGAGAGACAGGCTGACGAATGAGGATATAAAGGAGCGTTGTGGTGTGGATGTGGATGTGATAGGAAGTGTTATGAGGAACACACTGAGGTGGTTTGGCCATGTGGAGAGGATGGAGGGTGAGAGACTGACGAAGAGAGTGTATGTGAGTGAGGTGGAGGGGGGAAGAGGGAGGGGGAGGCCGAGGATGAGATGGAGGGATGGGGAGGCCGAGGATGAGATGGAGGGATGGGGTGGAGAGGTATATGAGAGAGGGGGGTGTGAGTTGGGAGCAGGGCAGTGAAATGGCGGGGGACAGGACGACGTGGAGGCGATTTGTTTGTGGCCACCCCAAACGGGATGGAGGCGTCTGGCAATATATATATATATATATATATATATATATATATATATATATATATATATATATATATATATACACACACACACACACACACACACACACACACACACACACACACACACACACACACACACCTGTCTGTTCAGAAAGTATCCGGCCTTATTTATTATTATTATTTTTTTCTAACCAACCACTTGGAGGACAGGGGCGGGTTTTTGTGTAGTGCAGTGCAGGACCTTCGTGCGTATGCATGATTAATGCCAGCCGCCGCGAGTGACTCAGTGGCTGTTAGTCGGCCTTTGTCCATGTCATGCACCTTACGCTTGTCGCGTCCCAGTGCTTGTCATGGTGATCAAAATAGTCAAAAAAAGTTACTACATCAAACTTTGCCAAAGACTAGGTAATACCCAAGTTCAAACTATCAGGAAGATCCAGCAAGTTTCTGGGAATGAAGCCATAAGAATAACGCAAATAAAGGAGTAGTACGACCACTTCAAAAGTGACCGAATTTTAGTTGAGAGTGATCCACGTCCTAGGAGGCCAACAACAAGCAGGAGTGCGAAAATGTGAAGAAAGTCTGCGATTTGGTCTTGGGAAACCGTTAGTTGACTGCAGAGAAATTGTTAATGAAATTTTGTTAATGAAATTGGAATCAGCTATGGATCAGGACACGATATTTTAATGGATGATTTGGGCATGTGAAGAGTTGCTGCCAAGTTTATTCCAAAGCTCCTTTCACACGAACAACTAGCTTAGCGGATGAACGTTGCTTAAGACATAATGGAGAATGCAAATCGCGATCCAGACTTTCTGAAGACTGTTATCACTGTAGATGAGACTTGGGTGTACGAGTACGACCCAGAAACCAAAGCACGGTCGTCCCGGTGGAAGCATGCAGAGTCGCCTCGGCCAAAAATAACACGACAGCTCCACAGCAAAGTGAAATGCATGTTGACAGTTTTTTTTTTTTAAACTACTTTGGTGTTGTGCATCATGAATACGCACCAGAAGGTCAGACTGTCAACAAACATTTCTACCTCTACTTTATCCGTTGTCTTCGTGACGCAGTTCGGCGGAAGAAACCAGATCTTTGGAAAGCCGCAGTTTGGAAGCTACATCATGACAAAGCCCCTGCCCGTTCTTTTCATCTGATTCAGGAATTTTTGACCATGCACAACATCACGCAGGTCTGGCAGGCTCCGTGCAACTTTTGGTTACCCTGCAAGTTCAAAACTCTGCTGAAGGGTTCGCGATTTGAGACGAGACAACAGATCATGACGATTACGACGAAGCACCTGCAGTAGAAACTTGAAACCAATTTTGAAAAATGTTTCAGGCAGTGGAAAGAACACTGGGCTACGTGTGTCGAGTCTGAAGGGGCCTGCTTTGAGGGGGATTAGTGTCCTAGGCCAACAGGTTAGCTATCAGTTTTTTTTAGAGCCTAAGGTCGGATACTTTCTGAACAGATCTCATATGTATTTATCATTATAATAACGCATTAGTGTAAAGAGGAACGCCTTCATGTGATGGCACCAATATAATCAGGTGGCTCAACGTCCTGGTTGTACAAACGTCCATCATCTGCTTCCTTATTCACTACAAGGAGAATGGTGGACTGCAGAAGGGCAGTTTAAGCCTGCAGTCCTCTGGGTTCACATTTCAGGTGATCCTGTAGCTACAGCAACTATCACTAGAAACGTATTATTATTATTATTATTATTATTATTACTATTATTATTATTATTATTATTAAAACAGTGTATGCAAAGATTTCAGCAAGACCCCAATCCACGATGGTTGACTTGTAAAGTAATGCAAGGATATAAAATGGGCAGACTACACAGCCCTTCACATTACGCTCTAAGCAGTACTGATGTAAAAAAATTAAGGGTTTACCATTCCCTTCCCGACCTCAAACTTAACAAATTTATCGCACTGAGACCGCATACCTCAGCCAACGCCTGTCCCAGACAACTCAGGTTACCACCAATATTTAACAAATTCTTCCTTGGTCCATGACTCAAATATCCAAAAAAAATTCATTGAAATCCATCCATAACTTTCAAGATATCTTGCACACAAACAAACAAAAAAGTTCTGAATCGGGATTTGAACTCAGATTACCACCAAAATTTAATAAACTCTTCCTTGGCCCATGACCCAAATATCCACAAAATTTCATTGAAATTCATCAATAAATTTTTTAGTTATCTTGTGGACAAGCAAACAAGTAAATATAGAAACAAGGGTCACTACATAATTTCCTCCAACTTCGTTGGCGGAGATAATAACGCAACCCTAAAAGTAAAAACCTAGAAATACTGTAGGTATGTGCCCGTCTGTGTGTGGAAATAGTGGGTGAAGCTGAGGGGTATGTAACATCAGGCGTTTTGGTGCATCCCATTGCCTGATCATAAAGTGAAACAAACAGTGAATGTGACATGACGGGTACTAGTGGATTCCATTGGTTAGTTTGGATTGTGGGCGGGGCTAATGGAAGTGATGTCACAGGCTTCGGTGCCTCTCATTAGTTAAGACCATAGTGGGAGGAGACTGCATGTCGGCTCGCTTCTGCAGGATAGAGTACAACAAGAGTAAACGAACTCACTGTTATCACTTTGCCTCAGTAGTGTTATAGGTGGTTTTTGCTGCAGTTTCGTCAGTTCTGTGCTGGAGACGGGTTTATGTTGCTAGTACTCCTAAAATCTGATAAATATATTCCTGAAAAGACTAGTTGTCTTTCACAATATTTAATTCACTCTAACATGGAGGAGATTTTCGTCCTTTTGCAGCCTATCTCTAGTAGCTCAGTACCAGAAGACCACACTATGGCCCTTTACCACCTTCCACAGCACTTTTTTTACGACTAGCACCACTGCCAAGTGCTGATCTCTTGGTACATCTCAGCGGTCAAGTTGGAGACATGAAAGTTTTACGTCTAGTTAAAGTGAATCGAGTATAGTTTCAAAAAATCTCTGGACACACCTTTGAGGACATGTGCGACTGGGCCACTTGATATTTTCGTGAATACCTGTGTACCGATATGCTCACTGTTATGTAAACGTGCGTGGTAACTGGCATGAATGGGTGAGAAATATGTCCGTGAAGTGATTGGTACTAATTAACCCTTTCACTCCGACAACATGTGCTGGAGAGGGATGCCACCGAGTGATGACACTGATATGACTGGGCGGCGGAGCTGCCCGGTTATATGAACGTCCCTCAGTCCCCTTCCTGTCCACCGACGAGAGGATGGTGGACCACAAGGGATAGGCAACTTCAGTCCATAGTCCACTGGTTTCATGTTAAGATGAGCTTGGGACTGCAATACTACTACTAATACTATTATTACTACTACAACCAGTACTATAATCCTGTCCCTGTTGTAGAGACCCGTATACATCTTCTTAGGAAGAGGCTTTGACTGGTGATTTGAGTAAAGGATATCGCCAGCTTCAAAACACTACTAGGTGAAATTGCTAGAATCATAGCATAAGTGAGAAATGGCAGTTTTCAAAATGGCCATCACCGGGGTCTTTCAGGACTAGGCTTACAATTTCTAATAGAAATGTAGTACACGGAAGACTATTCATGGGGTTTTCAGGCACGACCGACACGATGGTGCTTATAGGAAATCAATATGACCTTGCGTAGTACCCGAAATCCAAGATGGCCGCCATCCTGACCCTCCCCAAACAAAAAAGTCGTGTATCTTTTGAAAGAAACATCGTGACTGGATTGATCTTTTTGTTAATTATGAGGTTTTCAGGCACTGCCGACACTATAGTACCTTTACTGATTCGATATCACCACATTTGATACCCAAAATTCAAGATGGCCACAAATAAGTAATGAAAACAGCATAAAAAAGTATTTATTCAATGACATTTCCCAGTCATACAGATATCAGTACCATGTGAAGCTCATTTCACGAACATATGACTTAATCATGACTGAAAGATGGCATTTTCACTTATTTTGAAAAACTGACTCCTGTTTATGACAAAAAATTACACATTTGACACTCTCCCTTTTGCACAGACATTGCATCGAGCCACACTTACAAACGACTAGCATTCTTTGGGGTAATGAATTCAGGCATTTTTCAGACAGTAGTATGTCATCGTCTTTCACACATCCGTACTTGGTAGGGTCTGTAGCAGGGTGGGTAACGTCAAGAAAGCATAGAACTTTACGGACAGAGTAAAATGGTCTCCTGATGTGGCCACGAATTGTGCTTGAAGTTGGTGGCAGGACTTCCAATTTTGCTGTCGGAGCTCGCAGCTGGACTTCCACCCGGAGCTGGTCAAATGTTCGCGATTCGGGTTTGCTCTTCGCGCCAGCCCACACCCGAATGAGATATGCCTCAGCTTTCATCAAGATCTCATCAGTGAGAGTGTCAGACTGCAAAATCTGCCAAGTAATGCTCTGGATCACATGACAGAGAGGCATGTTTGGTACCTATCTTAATCACACTATCATCTCTAGTCAATATACGATATCATCTCTAGTCAATATACGTGCCTTCACGATGACTTTTTAGATAGTCCTACTCTCAGCTTATCTGCAAGAATGTATAGTGGTATATGATGCCACTATACATAGTGGTATATGATGCCGAACTCTACCCACAATTCTTGGGGGCCTCGTTTTTTAAAATATTGAACATAATGGAGTAGGCGTGGTACTGTGTCTGTGTCATTGGAACTACAAGCAACTGGCTACTTTCCCGATCCACCTTCCATGCACAGTGCATCACTGTGATCAGCGGCGTCCTCCACATCACATGTCAGCATGTCAATAGGTTCTGTAGTTTCAGAAGGCGGTTGGGTGGATGGCCTTCCAGAGGGGAGAAACTCTGCTGACACAACACTATCATCTGTGACGCATCCACCAAGCACAACATTCAACTTCACCATCTCAGGAGTCGAGACGAGATTGTGAATGAGACTCTGTAGCATAGTGTTGTTGACCGAGGAGGTCCACAACTTGTTCATTTGTTGGGGTATTGGGAACCTGCAGTGACCTCAGTGAGACCAGCGGATTTACCTCCACTGGCGCGACGTAGCCTTTCTCCATCCTTAACAGATGACTCTAAGTTTCTGTCAAACACGATATAGAGGCTGGACCTGGAACACATGGAGAGGCCCACTGATAGCACACAGTTGATTGCACTTTCGAATGTTGCAAATGAAGCCAAGTTTGGAAAGGAACGTATTTTCGACACGAGGTCCAATATAACGGATGCATCTAAAGGCAGGAAAGTGGAACTCGTCACCTGTTAAGCTCTTCTTCAAGTCTGCAATGAACGCACTTTTGCAGTCTCGGATGGAAGTTCGCCTTCAAATAGAGATGAAACAGACAGGATATCATGGGCATAGGTAGATTCAGTTCCATGCCTCGCTCTTTCACAATTTTGATGTCGCACTGAGCTGCTGCTATCATTTCCGATATCACAGCAGAAGTTGCACTCATCAGTGGATGGTTTGCTGTCAAGTTGAGGTAATTTCCTCTTCGATATGGTGATAGAGTTTTTTGGTCTTGTCAACAAACCTCTCTCTCCGGAATTCTCTTACCAGTTGATCCCCATTCACCTGCACTTGGAGCAGCCAAACGGCCAATTCATCCAATGCCAGTTGCTTAGTGATCAGATTGTGACGTTTGATGGCAGGAGCCTTGATGATGTAAGGGTTACCCCTTTCTCGCACAAAGCCAGGAGCTTTGAATCGTTTTCATTCAGCTGATGAGCTTTGCGTCCAGTAAGTTCATGATGAACCGTCGCCGATTCACTATGATTCATCGACACATCATTCATAATATCCCTGAAGTTGTTTGAGATGGGGAGAATTTTGTGGAAAATGAGTTGCCACTCGATCATGACCCTCAGACTTCTTGTTTGGGGAACAATGCCTCCAGCACTTCTTGATGCCAGGATTGCTCTAGCTTCATATCCGGTGCAACAGCATTGGAGTAACTTTGAACTCCATCCATCACGACAAACTGACCACGCATGAACCGCTGAAAAACATTCGGATGAGTTGCTTCTAAGACTTACGTGGATTCAAGGTAGAACATGCCATAACGAAAGTAACTGATGCAGTCGCTGTCTGATGATTGGGAGAGAAGCTTCCACGGAAGCTATGTGTAGAGGGAAATTTCCTTCTCGATCTGATGCACGCGCATGCTTGATAGTAGCAGCCATCTGTTGAAACACTTGCAGGTACTGACACACCTCAGATTTTGCACAACATTCTTCCAGAAAACACTCAGATTGTTCATGGAGAGCTGATGACTGGTCAAATAGTTCTGCAAACTTCTCAGTGGGTCTTTCCTTTGCACATAGAGCTCTCTGTACTTCGTATGCACATTCTATGAATTCGTCACTGATAGGGTACTACGATCATTTTGCACCAACCACTCCCACAATGCCTCCCATGCCAAGGAGTTGAGAAGATCTACCATCATGATTCCATGGAAGCAACGTATGTAATGACTTCCTTCCAAAACTGAGTTCGAGCAGACATTTACAAAAAAAAAAAAAAAAAAAAGAGATAGTAATATCCTGAGAGTACTCCTATATTCCAGCTATATCGATAATTTGACAACTTTCTTGTTAGCTACGGATTTGGAAGACGGGCATCTTGAATTTTGTGTATCAGATGTTGTGATATCGAATCAGTAAAGGTATTGTCGTGTCAGCAGCGGTTGACAACCTCAAAACTAGCAAAATCTCCCCAAGTCACGATGTTTCCTTCAAAAGATACACGATTTTTTTGTTTGGGGAGGGTGCAGATGGCGGCCATCTTGGATTTCGGGTACTACGCAAGGTCATATTGATTTCCTATAGGCACCATCGCGTCGGTCGTGCCTGAAAACCCCATGAATAGTCTTCCGTGTACTACATTTCTATTAGAAAGTGTAAGCCTAGTCCTGAAAGACCCCGGTGGTGGCCATTTTGAAAACCGCCATTTCTCACTTATGCTATGATTCTAGCAATTTCACCTAGTAGTGTTTTGAAGCTGGCGATATCCTTTACTCAAATCACCAGTCAAAGCCTCTTCCTAAGAAGATGTATACGGGTCTCTACAACAGGGACAGGACTACTACTACTACTACAACTCAGATAATATCATCCATATTTCAGGCTGACTACCATTAGTCAATTACACTCAGCTCAGGGAGGATCTCTAGTGGTGAAGGGCTAATGTAGTCTATATCTTACCCTTCAGTTGAAAAACCTCCCACAAATTGAATCTAATCGTCTGGAGATTGCAGGAATGAATAAAAAAAGTCGTGCTCGTAGTGAAGGGGTTAACATTATTGTCTAATATCGTTTAAGACTTTAAGCAGAACTGACGAGCTGAAATAAAGGCAAATCCATCTTATCTTTCTATCCATCTGTTTGTCTATATGTCTATCTACTGCCTGACACTGCATCCCGTGAGGAGTGGCCTTGATAAACGCATCTCCAGGCGTGTCCGTCCCTACTCGCCAACGACTCCTCTTCCCTCTGAGAAAGACAATCATTACAACAGCACAAATTGCCGCATACATTTCTCACTGGACACGCACAGCCTCCCACATCTACACCCTCACGCCCAGACCAGTGCATGGGTAGGGGTGGGTCACTTCCCGGTGTAGCAGAAGCTGTTGTTCCGTTAGTGGTGTTCCGCAGGTCACTTCCAGGTGTAGCAGAAGCTGTTGTTCCGTTAGTGGTGTTCCGCAGGTCACTTCCAGGTGTAGCAGAAGCTGGTGTTCCATTAGTGGTGTTCTGCGGGTCACTTCCCGGTGTAGCAGAAGCTGGTGTTCCGTTAGTGGTGTTCCGCGGGTCACTTCCAGGTGTAGCAGAAGCTGGTGTTCCGTTAGTGGTGTTCCGCGGGTCACTTCCCGGTGTAGCAGAAGCTGGTGTTCCATGAGTGGTGTTCCGCGGGTCACTTCCCGGTGTAACAGAAGCTGGTGTTCCTTGAGTGATGTTCCGCGGGTCGCTTCCCGGTGTAACAGAAGCTGGTGTTCCTTGAGTGGTGTTCTGCGGGTCACTTCCTTTGTAACAGAAGCTGGTGTTTCTTGAGTGGTGTTCCGCGGGTCTACAATTCACCTGCCTTACACGACCCGCAGAACACGGCTGGAATGTGTCAGGCTTATGCAAACCTGCCGCTACAATACATACATACATACATACATACGCCCATACATACATACATAGTCTTATCTCACCATGATCGTAAGACCTATTGGTACAAAACTCGTCCAGGGTGGAGAGTATAAACACTAAATACTTGATCATAAACACTTTTGCTGGCCAGGGAATTCAAACAAGCGGTGCCGGAGGGAGAAAGAAATTGTAGGGAGAGAGATAGATACATGAAAACATTGTATCTATCTATTTGTAGCCAAACACCTTAGTCCAGCAATGGGAAGCCACAAACAAATCGCCTCCTTTGGGGGGACAGAGAGGACACAGAGTGGCATTTGTAAACCTAGACAGCTCCACCGCCCAGTTATATCAGTGCTGCAACTTGAAGGCGCCCCTCTTCAGCACAACGGTGGGGGGGGGTAGAATACATAAACAGTCCGGGATCAGGTGTGGCCAGGTGTTGATTGACTACTAATAATACAAATGTTTACACTGAGAAGCACTTAAATATTCATAAAGAGGAACTGCTGTATACTGATTAACACTGATATCTGGGGAAGGGGAAGTTGGGTGCGGGACGCCAGAGGTTATTAAAGATGCAGCCTTCTTCACACAGCTTAGGGTCCGTAATACATTAAGAATCACTGGATAACTTGACATATTCTAACTTGTAATAATAATAATAATAATAATAATAGTAATAATAATAATAATAAAAATAATAATAAAGTTACAGAAGATAATATTGATGATGGTAATGATGCTGTTGTTGCTCTCGTTCCACAGGCTGGTTCAAGCACATGGAAAACACACCTGCTGGCATTAAGTGGTGAACCCAACTTTCAAGGCAACCCACACAGGCGCAAAGGTCTCAAAGCAAGGTGTAGTATCCTTACACTTCGAGGTTAGAATGATGA